>NW_026462489.1:0-12177 GCF_021730395.1 Mercenaria mercenaria
GCATTTGATAGGCAACAATATATCTTTAAGACTTTATTATAATAACAACTTGCTCTGTGTTCTAGAATAACTGTCACTACTTTTTACATAAAAAGTTATTTTAGCCGCGCCATGAGAAAACCAACATAGTGGCTTTGCGACCAGCATGGAGCCGGACCAGGTCAGGATCCATGCTGTTCGCTAATGGTTTCTCTATAGGCTTTAAAAGTGAACAGCATGGATCCTGACCAGACTGCGCAGATGCGGATCCATGCTGGTAGCAAACGCATTATGTTGGTTTTCTCATGGCGCGGCTCATTTTAGAACTGATGTTCTGTAGTTTAGGCCTGTAGTAAAAACTATTGACCGAGGTACAAAGGACAGCGGGTCAACAATTTTGAATATTGACCAGTAAGCAATTCAGTCAAGTGTTTTACAACACAACATCACAGATATATCTCAGCTATTTTTTTTTTTTTCAAGTATTGACTTGAGCTCAACAAAATATGGTGCTGACCTTTAGACGGGTCATATTTGCTTTCAAAATAATTAAAAGTAGTGAAAATAAATACATTGTGAATACCTTCGATACATAAAATTATTTATTATACAAACTACTGCTTTTAAACAGCAATAACTGTCAATATGAAAAAATTATAAACTCACAAACATGTCTTTAGCAAACTCAGGCATTCAGAATTTAATTTCATATCTTTCATTTAGCTGAAGGCAAAGAAAATTCCAAAAAGTTCATAAATAAAACACATTCAACATATTCAGTAGTCTTGGATTTGCCTGTGGTGATATGTGTAAAATAAAATACACCAAAATATGATAAACTTAAAAGGATAAAGTTCATAAGTTCCTAATGTAATTAGCTGCTGGAAGTTATCTGATACCGTCGTCAGGAAAAAAAAACAGCATTTTCAATATGGCGGCCGATTAACCGGTTCGGTTCGATTTCATAGAAAAGATTAACCGGTTTCAGAATTTTGAAATCGTCCCAGCCCTATTTTTTTTTAATGAAAAGAAAAAAATATTTTAAAGAATATAAGATTTTAAGATTGATCCTTAGGTGTAAATGTTTTTGAGCCAAATGGTTCTGATTCAAATACGAGCCAACAATTTTAGACGAAAAAATTTGCTGGTATACCTTAAACAGTTTTTACCTATCATCTTGACTACTTATGGTATGAATGGTATGAATCAATTTCATTGAATTACATCTAATTATGTCTCCCACCAAACAGTGGTGTAGGAGACATAAATATTATTAATTTACTCCTGTCTCTGTGTGTGTGTGTGTCTGTCACAAAGCTTGTCCGCATTCTAGGTCGAACATTTCTCATCCGATCTTCACCGAACTTGAACAAAATGTGTTTCACCATAAGACCTCAGCCAAGTTTGATAATTAACCGAATCTGCCCAGACACTTTTGAATTATGGCCCTTGAATTACTGACTGGATCCACTTGTCTAGACCATGTAGACATTGATAGGAACCAATCGTCTGAACAATCCAGACAAACAAGGCAGTTGTGGAAGACATGCGCTTTTCTCAAAAGCATCTCTAGTTTCAGTCAGTCATTGCCAATATCTGCCAATTATTGGGTACTGAAAAAATTTGCTTTGCTGGTGAAGCCAGGTAAAACTGTCTAAATTTTTTTTTTTTAATATTTTTGTTAACTAGAAATGTGTCCATGGGACACAGATGCCCCCACTACATGACATTAAAATGACAAATTTTTCCCAGGTCAGGGGCCAAAAATGACAATTTTTTCCCAGGTCAGGGGCCAGAACCCCTACAATACTGAATAAATCAGGATGCGAAATCCCAGGTGCACAACTGCACATGCTGACCAACATTCCTGTAAACTTTGGTGACTCTAGGTCAAATACTTTTGGAGCTACGCACGAAACAACATTAAAATGACCCATTTTTAACCAAGTCAGTGGCTATAACTCCTACACGACTGAATGAATCTGGACGCGAAACCCCAGGTGCACAACTGCACATGCTGACCAACATGCCTGTAAACTTTGGTGACTGTAGGTCAAATACTTTTGGAGCTATGCGCGACACAACATTAAAATGACCAATTTTTTACTAAGTCAGGGGCCATAACTCCTACATGACTGGATGAATCCGGACGCGAAACCCAAGGTGCACAACTACACATGCTGACCAACATGCCTGTAAAGTTTTGTGACTCTAGGTCATATACTTTTGGAGCTAGGCGTAACACAATATTAAAATGACCAATTTTTACAAAGTCAGGGGCCATAACTTCTACATGACTGAATGAATCCGGACGCGAAACCCCAGGTGTACAACTACACATGCTGACCAACATTCCTGTAAAGTTTTGTGACTCTACGTCAAATACTTTCAGAGCTACGCACGACACAACATTTTCGGAAGGACGGACAGACGGACAAGAGCAAATCTATATGCCCCCCCCCAAAGTGGTGGGGGCATAAAAAGGAAACACTTATGTGGGCATGGGGGGGGGGAGAAGAATGGGTTTGGGGTCTGGAGCTGATTTTAAAGGGATGGGGTGATACTGAAAGCAGACATAAAAAATCATACAATACTGAAAGATTAAAATGGCACAGATAACGCATAAACCGTTCCATTAACCATTACCCTGCTATATGTCTAAAATGGACTGTTCCATTATTCTATCTGTGCTGACCCACTTATTATTCTAAGTGATGTTCACTGAAAATCTACTAACTGAATAGTGAACAGTGCGGACCAAGTTCAGCCTGTGCAGGCTGATCTTGGTTGGCACTGGTCTCAAAATTGAAACCACTTGCCGCCAGCAGACTAAATGTTAAACGATTATTTTTGCATTTTTTATGGAAAAACTAATTGTATACTATTTTGTTACTTACTCAACTGACACTTTTTAGTCAGTTATGTTCATTAATCAGAATTAATTCTGTTTTTCATTGATCTACCACTATGTTAAATATGTCAACAATCACATTAAAAGTAAAGATTATGCATTTTTAAAAATATGGAGTCAATGGATTAAATTCCAGTTACGAAACTTTTGATTTTGCACTGTGTATGCGATATAATTTTATCGCGGATGAAATGATCCCCATGCCACCACAAAACCTGGACGGAAACTTGCCAGACCAGAAGTAACCAGCCGGGAGCCAGTTGATAGCATTGGTAAAATCGGCACTATTTTCGACAACTGCCAAATAATTGTCCATCTCCTGTGCTTTTAAAGCTCGAATCTGGTTCTTGATGCTTGCAGTCATTTCAGTAGAATCGCTGAAATTACAGAAACAACTGTTACTAAGAAGTAAATACTGCGATAAAATTTGAGCTGCACCATGAAAAAAAACAACCTAGTGCATCTGCAACCAGCGCAGTCTGGTCAGGATCCATGCTGTTCACTAACAGATTCTCTAATTGCAATAGGCCTTGAAAGTGAACAGCATGGATTCCGACATGGATATGCGGGCTGGTCTGGATCCATGCTGGTTGCATATGCATATGTTGGTTTTCTCATGGCGTGGCTCATACAGAATTCCACAATTCTGGACAACACCTACTTTGTATAGACAGGAATTTGTGGACTTGAAGTTTGTTAAAGATAAAATCAAATCAGCAGTTTATTTCCATATACTGTGACTAAAAGCATAGTAGGAGAGCCTGTGATATATTTCAGACTCCAGTAAACATTCAAACCTTTGGAGTGACAAGAATCTTTAATGTATATACATGTATTTTGAAACTATGGTAATTCTAACCCTAAATTTTAGTCAGTACATTAAACATGTTATACACTTAATGCGTGCGGAAATGCAAAAACTTGCACATTTTTGCTGTCCACTTTGATGATAATGATTTTGTGACATGCCCAGCATTATCTATTACAGCAGTATCTGTTTGCTGAGATGGGATTTTAAATTAGTGTACATATCAATGTAATCATGAAATCCAACAAGAAAATTAGTCATCAAGTAATATAGTCGACTCTTAGCGGTCACCTGTATTAAGCTGTCACCTGTCTCAACGACCCTGACCTTCTGATTTGGCTAAAAATAAACTTTCTATCATATTGAAGCCTGGTCATATTATGAACATTAGAATATGAGTTTTTGTTTCTAAATTCTAAAATATTATAAAAAATTCCAAATCAAGAAAAAAAAAGACTACCTCGTCGAGAGTCAAACCCTGATCCACCACGACACTAAAGACATTTTCCTGTTGCCGTAACCAAATGAGTGAAATATGACCTCAAAATATTGATATTTATAACTGAGACAGTTTACCTGGAGTAAATGTGTTACAAATGCTTTTCAAATTTCATTCTAATATGATTTTCTCTGTTAAAACACTCTTACGCTAGAATGACGTCACGTTAACGTGCGGTGACATCAATGTTTTTGTTGCGATCAAGAAAGAACTGTGCTATATTTTATCTACTGTTTTAGATTAAGGGCATATTAGAATCGAAATAATTCATAGCAAAACCATGTTTTAACAGTACTTAAACACTTGGGCGGTAATACGTCACACAAATAATTTCACCTCGTGAAATTATTACGCCCAACATATAACCGCCCATCATCCATAAATAGTGTTAAAGCACTCTTTTGCTATAAATTATTTCTGAATCATAACAGCAAATTCTCATGTGTTTCCATAACATAATTATAGTTTGTCAGTAATCCAGTTTTAAAGCCTTCTTAACAGATAGAGCATTTATTTCCAGATATCTAAAAAAAAATGTGTGACCTATGGGCTATGACAAATATATTAAACAACTGCGACCAAAACATGTAAAGGATTTAAGATATATTATATTACAAAAAAATGTGAAAAAGTGCTATGGTACCTTTCATTCTTTGCCTCCAGCTGTTGTTCTTTCAGCAGCCTTCTCTGGGCATTTCTGATCATGTAAATCCTACTGATGGCTCTGAAATATAAATCCAATGCACTATTAAAGTGTAGCTACAAAGTTTATTGTTCTTGCCTAACTAGCAGGGAAAAACAAAGATAGGTGATTAAGCTATCTGATCAGTAGGAAAAAGAAAAGCTACATACATGTATGTGCATTGCGATGTCATAATTATGATGTGATAAACTACAGGCACAATTTCATAGCATACAATACCCGTGATAATTTTGCAATGGTAAACAAGAAAAATGATCTTACATGTCTACCTGTGTGAGACAGGAGTTTTCCCCCCACCCTCGGGACAGTGCCAATAAGAAACCATAGTGCTTGGTTCTAATTCCCCAGCCCTTTTTTTGTAAATTTGGGGAAGGGTACCAGGTCCCTTTAGGAGGGGGAATTTACGTCGCGAAATCATTGTTTGGAGGAATATATTTGCTGAAAAGTTGTTAAAATCAGGACTGAAAATCAAAACTAATTTCATTTTTTTTTTTGCATGGGGAATTTTTGGCCAAGGTGGGGAAAAAGGTATACTTTTTAGATTGGGGAATGGGGCCGAATTTCGGCCCTAAAATCAGCATAAAAAAAGGCCTGTTCCCTCTAGTCTCTTTTTAGTTTGGAAAGACCTATCCTACACAGGTAGGCATGTCAGATCCTTAATAATAAATATATTCTTGCACGTCCAACATGATTTTCCTGTGTATTTGCTGGTGCTGGAAAACCTCAATTTACATTCAAGATGTAAGATTACTCATGTGCTGTAATTTATGAATGCAGGTTTTTTTCTAGCTAATTTGGGAACATAACCTATACCCCCAAAATTGGGAATTTCGACTTGTAAATGTTCCAAATTGGGAAATATTTAGCTCCATAGGATATAGTAAGGATGTGTTTAAGCTCTTTCTCATATACTTGTTTCCCATTGAACAACCTCTTTAACATACTTCCATTACAAAATTGTCCATAATTTGGTCAATATTTGTGCAATTTTGGTGAAATTTTTTTCAGAATGTAGATTGGGAATTTTTGCACTATTTTGGGAAAAGTACATACTTTTTGGCATTGGGAATATAGCCAGATAACGGCTATAAAAACGGCTGAAAAAAAACCTGGAATGAATGCGTAAATTCATACACTACTACAATAAAACTGGGCACTCATATTATTTTTATTTCTTCTATTATTTGAAGAATATAGTATGAAGAAAAAGAATATATAATACTGGTTGAATGAGTGGTCATAATGGCCTGAATAGTTACTCTCAAGCCAGAATCATTTCAATCCGCGTTTTCAACCAGTTAAAGATTCTTGTAAACATTCTTAATATTTCTCTTAACTTCTTTTTTTTGTTTGCTCTGATTACAAATATTTAGAGCTGTCAAGGGACACAACTGTATATAGTCTGAACAGGTTCAGTGGACTGTTTTATGTAACCTACTGTTACAGTAAATTACATCATGCATGATTTTCCAATTTTTTATATCTGGAATTCCCATGCTACTATTATTAGTTTCCAAAAATAACCACCCAGTAGTACAATTGAACATGCATGATCGACCACATGATCCCTTATCAAAACCATTGAAAACCTCTGGACTATTCACAGGGCACTCGTTTGGCCGTTTTTGGGGCCGAATATGGGCCCCATTCCCCTCATAAAATAATATGTTTTTTTCCCCTTTCACAGAAGAAAATTCCCCTGATAACAGGTTGTTTGACACAACTAAATATGAACCCTCTTTCAAGTTATATTTAGTTACTCTAAGGAAGGTTACTGCTGCAATACAGTTACATTAGTTAGAAATGATTGAAAACAGTATTGATAAGTGTGAAAAGTAGTAACATATAGATGGCTAAAATCTTCCTCTTTTTGTCTTAAAACGTCGAAAAATTCCCCTTCCTGAGGGTATGGGTACCTGTCCCCAAAAGTTGTCTAGTGCCCTGATTCAGTATAGATGGATGATGTCATGGGTGCACTTGATTTTACTTTGAGTCTGGTAAATTTGGCAAGTCCTAACTTCTTGCTTGAATGATGATAGTTTAAAATTTCCCAGTATGTATTTGCACGTATTAAAAAAGAAGTACACATATATAGAGTATGGAAAAAGTTTACTCGAAATTTATTATTTTTTGTTTGAAAATGATTTGATGAAGCCTTCATACTATTTGTAAACATTACTGGGTTATCAAACGGGTGCAGCAATCAAATTTCAAACAAGCATGACCTATACATGTGATTCAGAGTGCTTCCCCAAAGACAATATGGCCTCTTTAGACGAATATACGCTAGTCAGAAGTCAAATTATTATTCCAGACTATTATTTTTTTTATCTTGTCAAGTAATTAGTCTTTGTTGTTGCTCTTAATAAATTCTTTTCTTTGTCAGAGTTTTTCAGTATTTTTATGACCACTACCATAGCTGTATATCTTACTATGAAAACAGTGGTATACTGTGTTATAAACCGTGGTATTTAGGAAAAAGCTGTGGTATACCGTGGTATCTTTTTCAAGGCGGTAACCAGCCCTACTGCACATCCATGCAGTCTGATCATGATCTGCACTGTTTGCCATTCAGTCAGTAACTTTTTTAGTCAGCACCCGTTTTGACAGTTAATGGTACTGTCAAAATTGACAGATGGAAAATTTCATTATAGAAATTAAGCAGTGTAAGGGTTAATGTATATTTATGTATTCACCAAAAACTGTGGATGAATATTTTAATTATGCACTCAAGAAAACAATGGGTAAATCTGTAAATTAAAAAGGAAAAAATAAAATGGTGTGCATATTTAACATATTACTTATTGCCTTTTATACCTGTCAAAGATTTCAAGAAAAATATCTCTTATACTTATATATATTATATAGTTATGACAGAATCCACTATTTTTGACAGATGGATAGACAGACGGCTGGATGGATAAGAAGAGGAGAAATTCTGAACATGAAATAACATTCATTTTCCTCCATATAAAATCTATATATCAAGTTTCAGAAAAAAAAATCTTTTTAAGTTATCATAGGATCAAATTTTTGTCATACTGTTTCAGTATCTGAATCAATAAACCACATTTGTTGCCACAGCAACAAAATAAAAGAACATGCTCACTCTAATATTGCCATCTATCATACCAAGTTTCATAGTAAAAATCTTGTTCTTGCAGGATCCCACTTTATCATACCAACTTTTTGTAGTATTTTTTGGGATACTCCTTGCCAAAGCAACAAAATAAACATAAGTTCAAAGCTTCATGAAGAAAAATCTTGTACTTTTAAAAGTTTTGGCAGGATCTCACTTTCTGTGAGTGAGTGGCTGACTGGCAGACGAGGACAAACCATAAACATATCTGGTTTAACCAGCAGGTGACTAATAAAAGAAAATCTTACTTGAGTATTTCCGAGAACAGTGACACTGCCCATGCTGCAATACAAGCTATCGCCCACTTGGTATGTGGCCTATCAATAATCTTATTCTGGGCACACCATGACACGTGCTCCAATGGGAAGTACAGCTGGTTTGCACAGTTACCCACAAGTGTTAGGAACCGCATCCATCCGTTTGATTCCTGAAAAAAGGAATATACAGCTTTTATATAAAAACTTGTGTTTCTCAAACTTTCTTTAAACATACATTGTAAGCACGTTATCACAAAGTCAGTGCTAAACATTTAGGCATTTACCTAGAGCATTTTATTTTCAAGGGAAATAATTGTGGTCCGACTGTATTATTTCAAAAATCACATTTGAGATTTTTTTTACTTGCATACCGGTACAGTTTTTGTGGGGAAGCGAAAGTTGCTGGAATTTTGTCTTCAAAAAACAAGGTAAGTTGACAGTCTTTGTTGAAATATATATCTGATAGCTGACACTTAGGAGAATGTTTTGGTTTATATTCATCGTACAGATTGTTTGAAAATGAAGAGAAACAGGGGGAATTCTGTAAATTTCTTCTTATATGCAAATGAGCTGAAAATGTATTGAAATGACTAGATCAGAAGTGTATGCCTTTCCAGTAAGTTTTTCCCTACCTTTGACGATAGTTATTAAAAAGTATAGATATCAACCTCTTCGCTGATATTAGTAACTAAAATTTTGAGCCTGTGATTTGCTGTGGAAATTTGGGACTTCCTTTTTTTAAAGATATAAATAGATCTTAGCTATATTTAGACTAAAGTTTATTTCAGTATTTAACATTTCTCTATCAAATTTACAACAGTGTAAGCAAGCCTTTAAGCTTTCATTTGCTGCCAGATCATAGAATAAAGCACTCTCATGAGAAAAATTGATAATGGCTCTAAGGCTATGCCATTTGCTACTTGTTGTGAAGCAGTGTTGATAATACTGAAGTTAATACCAGTTGTAAGGAGAAGTCCGTCACTGATCTTTTTTCATATGCAAGGTACATGTATGAGGCCCCAGACAGACCTGAGCTTGTGTATGCTGTCACCAGCTTCAATACCTACATATTTTTCACAGTTTTCCCTGTCGGAACTGCCTGCAATTTGAGGTCATCACAGTCCAATTAATTAAAGACTTCCAGATTCAGATGGTAGAACTTTAGGCACAGAACAATTTTTCTTTTATTTGACATAGTGACCTAGTTTTAGAGCTCATGTGACCTAGTTCTGAACGTGACCTAGACATCATCAAGATAAAAATTCTGACCAATTTTCATGAAGATCCATTGAAAAATATGGCCTCTATAGAGGTCACAAGGTTTTTCTATTATTTGACATAATGAACTAGTTTTTGAAGGCATGTGACCCAGTTTTGTACTTGACCTAGATAACATCAAGGTGAACATTCTCACCAATTTTCATGAAGATCCATTGAAAAATATGGCCTCTATAGAGGTCACAAGGTTTTTTCTATGTTTAGATCTAGTGACCTAGTTTTTGACCACAGTTGACCCAGTTTCGAACTTGACCTAGATATCATCAAGATGAACAATCAGACCAACTTTCATAAAGATCCCATGAAAAATATGGCCTCTAGAGAGGTCACAAGTTTTTTCTATTATTTGACGTACTGACCTAGTTTTTGACCACATATGACCCAGTTTCAATCTAGACCTAGATATTATCAAGATGAACATTATGACCAATTTTCATGCAGATCCCATGAAAAATCTGGCCTCTACAGAGGTCACAAGGTTTTTCTATTATCTGACCTACTGACCTAGTTTTTGATTGCACGTAACCCAGTTTCAAACTTGACTTAGATATCATCAAGATGAAGATTCTGACCAATTTTCATGCAGATCCCATGAAAAATATGACCTCTAGAGAGGTCACAACCTTTTTCTATTATTTGACCTACTGACCTAGTTTTTGACCGCACGTGACCCAGTTTCAAAATTGACCTAGATATCATCAAGGTGAACATTCTCACCAATTTTCATGAAGATCCATTGAAAAATATGGCCTCTAGGGAGGTCACAAGGATTTTCTATTTTTAGACCTACTGACCTAGTTTTTGAACGCAGTTGATCCAGTTTCAAATTTGATCTATATATCATGAAGGTGAACATTCTGACCAATTTTCATGCAGATCCTATGAAATATATGGCCTCTAGAGAGGTAACAAGGATTTTCTATTATTTGACCTACTGAACTAGTTTTTGACCGCAGTCGACCCAGTTTCAAACTTGACCTAGATATCATGAAGATAAACATTCTGACCAATTTTCATGCAGATCCCATGAAAAATACGGCCTCTACAGAGGTCACAAGTTTTTTCTATTATTTGACCTACTGACCTAGTTTTGGATCGGACATGACCCAGTTTCGAACTTGACCTAGATATCATCATAGTGAACATTCTGACAAATTTTCATGCAGATCCCATGAAAAATATGACCTCTAGAGAGGTCACAAGGATTTTCTATTATTTGACCTACTGACCTAGTTTTTGATCGCAGTTGACCCAGTTTCGAACTTGACCTAGACATCATCAAGATGAACATTCTGACCAATTTTCATGAAGACCCATTGAAAAATATGGCCTCTAGAGAGGTCACAAGGTTTTTCTATTTTTAGACCTACTGACCTAGTTTTAGACCGCACATGACCCAGTTTCGAACTTGACCTAGATATCATCAAGGTGAACATTCTGACCAACTTTGATAAAGATCCCATGAAAAATGTGACCTCTAGAGTGGTCACAAGCAAAAAGTTTACCCACGCACGGACGGACGGACGACGGACGCTGCGCGATCACAAAAGCTCACCTTGTCACTTTGTGACAGATGAGCTAAAAAGAAAAGGGAGGTTGGGGGGGTAATTGAAAGATGAGACAATTCAGGGTTATGACACTTTTTCACTGCACTCCACTTTAATGTCCTCTATTTTAAAATGCAGTTTGAATAATTTCACTTCCAAAGAGTCAGTGGCAAAGTTATTAGCAGGCTGGATTGCAACATCAGCGATCCAGATTCCATTCCCATTGGGCAAAATATCCCAATAAGTGTTCATTTCTGGGTGATTTACTTAAACTGGTACTGTTTCCAACAGTATCGGCCTAGACTGGATGATGTGGAGGTAAATAATACACCATGTCATGGACTAGTCTGAAGTTGTTCCATCCATTCAAGGTCAGATTTACTTTCATAAACTTACCATGCAAACAAAAAAACTTTTACCTTTAACACTTGTTAAAGTTATGCTGGCAGACACAGACAAGAAAAGTTATTTAAGAGAGTTCAAAATGTTATATGGTATGTATGGTATGTATCTGTAAAACTGAACATTCTTTCTCTCTTCATATAAACATGTTTCCTGTCATTGAATGAAATTCCACAAAATCCTTGTAACAGTTCTGGAGTTATCATCTGGAAAGAAATGTTCAGGCCCATAATAGAGTACCTCCTTTTTGAAGAGTATTCAATTCCTATCATAAACCAACTTTGACTGCAATTTTCAGGGGGGCGTAGGTTCAAGCCCCACTGGGACCAAATTTTTTTCCCCTTATTTTCCTTTTTTTCTAGTAAGTTTTTACTTCTTTCAAGATTTGTTATTGATTTATTGTACAAAAATGGGAAAAAAATGATTTTTAAGCGATTTCTTGCTGTTCAACATGTTCAAAGCGAGTTTACCTCTGAAACAGAAGGGGTAGAGTTAGACATCTCTAAAAATACTGAGTTACATACGGTAAAAGTTCTAAATTTTGCCTTCATTCTTTAGATTACATATTGTGAAAGAAATGTAGGTAGGTTTTACTTCTGCTCTAAGGTTATTTTTTAATGAAGTGAGCAAAATTCAAACCAGACCCGCAGGATT
>NW_026462490.1:0-66905 GCF_021730395.1 Mercenaria mercenaria
CGACCTTAATTTTTCAATGTTGGAGTTACAATTCTGTCTCCTTAAATCCGTTTACTCGAGGCACCCTAGCAAAAATGATATTGACAGTTTTTATTTTAAGTTTTATAATTGTTTACCAATAGTTTGATGTTTCTTTCATAAAAAATAATGGTATTATGAATTCTCTGCAAACATTTTGGATAAAGGCCACCACTTTTAAATTTATCTCTACTTGAGCATGAGGAAATACCATTAATTACACAAAATTCATAAAAAACAACACGGTAAAAGTTTTTAAAAATTTGCAACTAAGTGCGAAACACGGTCAACTATAAGAATATACCCAGCAAATGCCATTCTTTAAACATTATTATTAGGGGCCTAATACCTTAAGACAAATGAGAAAGGCAAAATTGTAAATATGCCCCAATGTCTGAATCTAACCCAAGCTTAGCCCTCTATCAACCAGCTATGACCTGTGTCCTGACACAGGGGTTACACTGGGAATTTTTTTCTCTGAGCCACTGCTTTTTCCAACGATGAAATTATGAGGCCAACAACGGCGAAGCGCATAGCATTGACGTTCTTGTAGCACTACATTATATGTACCAATTTAAGTACTCATATCACTCAAGAAATTAATGTAGTTATTACATAATAATAATTATTTCTACTCTTTAAAAAGCTATTTAGAAATATCAGTTTTTGTTAACTTCTAAAATTATCATTTTTATAAACATCTGCCATTTAATAAAAAAAATTCTGAAAATCAGATTTAAAATAAAGATGTCAAAAAAGAAGAAATTTTGTTGATGCAGTTCACATTTTAAGTTGTCATATTTTTCTTAAATGTAGATTTTTTATTAAGATTGCACTAGAAAATCTCGTTGGAAATGACAGAAATATCCGAAAATCCCGGTCGCGAAAACGGATGACAAATACGGAAATCGAAAGTTAGAATTAAATTTTTGTTAAAATACCTATGTTTTATTGCTTTTCTATCATCATAGCTATTCAATACTCAGGGATCACTTTTGGCAGATACTATTATGAGATTAATTCCCATTTGCCTTGAATCAATGAGATTTTTGACAAAATGAATGGGATTTTTTCTTTTTATAATGGGATTTTACATTGGCGGACAGCTTTTATTACACTGAAAAGCAAACATCTGTTTATTTGTTAGAACAATTATCTTGTAAATAAACAAAACAGTTCCTTTCAGAGACACCTTTAACAACTCTAAAATTCAGTGTCAGGAATTGCTGAATAGGTTGATGAAAGTTGTAACCAAGTCTTGGGTCCACATGCATTTTTCCCCTAATGATTTTACTTCAAAGCTGCTTTGTCAAAGTTGAAGTTCAGTTATGTTTTAATCTTTCTGGACTTGATACACTTCCATTAGGTCAAAACAATTTTAAAGTAAAACTTATTTATAACCCTACCCTCAACCATTTCGTTTGGAAATTCGGGCGTTCAGCGTTTTTTATGAAGGGATTTCACCGGGGGTTTCTCCACCATCTTGTTATTCTCATCGCTATTCATACGCGCGAATGGAGGCAGAAAGTTTGGCCTTCCAAATGCTTAAATTTCTGTTTCAGTGGTATTTTGAAACATCGTGAAAACAGAATATTTCTGTCTGGTAGTCATAATCATCGGACGCTCTATGGAGATAAAAGCGAAATTCAAGCGCCTAAATGAACGTCATACGAAAATTAAGTAACGGCAAGACCGCATTGCAGCGAAAAGTTGCAATTTCGGCAAAAGATCTACGGCCACACGGATGCAATTTTTAAGCGCATTTGAGCAAAATTTATGCGATTTTCACCAAAATAATGCGAGAATATCGCGAAATCGCGGCCAAAAGTGATCCCTGAATACTTACAATTTCTGCTTATCTGAAGCATTTTTTTTATTTGTTTTTGCCCAAACTAAGCCTCGGCAATCAGAAAATTTGCTACCTCGTCTAACAGCCGATTGCTCATAAAATCGTATCAAGCGCACAAAATGATGATTATAATTATCCAGTTTGTTATTCAATAATCTAATTATCGCCAATTGACTGCCTGATCAAATAAAAATTTTGCAAATTGGCTCCCTCCCTATCAATAACGGATGTTGTTTGTCTACACAGATTATCGATTTTTCACACCTTTTGGATTGTATACGCTGTAAAACAGGCAATATTCGTAGTTTTGCAGACAGACATAGCTTCGGGCCATTTTCGCCAATTAGAAAATTTCGGAGCCACATTTAATTTTTTGTCGCAAATGGCTCAAGTGGCAATTGACAGCGTGACCGCTGAGACAGTAAATTAATAACCGTCATACTGCAAGTCTGTGATTATGCATCTTATTGAAGATTTATAATCTAAAATCATAAGAAATATTTTCTAAAGTTTAGGATTGTGATTACATATCTAATGTTAATATGTAGGCCGCATAAATACTCAAATCACTTCTAATATGATAAACCTATAACAATAAGACATACTAAATCATGAACTCGTCAACACGTACTAATTACTGACCTTTTTCCCTAAACCATAGTGTAGCGTGTAAGCTAGCATAGGTATATCATCAAACAACCTTAAAACTGTACGACATTTTCCGAACTCCTGAGCAACAGTGCTGAGCCTGACTCCCATACCAGTCTGTGCCGTACCAGCCAGGAATCGTGCAACATACTGACATAATCTAATTAACTTGTCACGTTCTCTGTAACTCCCTACTAACTGCACAAGTGTATCCATTTTCGTTTTCGTTTTCTAACGTCAGATAAAAAAGGGAAGCAACTTTTGTAACTTAACGGAACTATCCGGATACCTTTAGTTGATTAATGCTATTCCGCACTCGTCTAATCTTCTTCCACTAGATCATTCGAAAAAGGCTTTGATAGATTAGTAAAAATGTAAAATGTCAGAATATTAAATGTTGAACGTCAAATGACAACTTTTTCACATCTAATTATTTGGTCAAATTCGCTTTGTTCTGTTCAGCGGGTTTGACACATGTTCTAGACTATAGACAGGTATTTTTTAAAACTTAAACATCTAGGATTAGAAAACTCCTGTCTTGGCGGCACAACCAAACAGCTAATTCTTAAATTTGATTAAATATTCAAGGAAACCGAGAATGGTATAATCTTATGTTTACAGTTAGTCCTATCCAGTCATAAATGTTATCGCTTCCTTTTATACCTCTAAAAAAGGTTTTGATAATTGACGAGAAATTTTTGAAATTTTATGCCACTTTAATACCATTTTTTTTCAAAGAATCATTCCGTCTGATTTGTGACTGTTCAAGTACACATTGGACATAGTCCGTCACGTGCTATGATAGAGGGGAAACATTTTTAAGATGTTTTTTAGATGAAATTCAAGAAATTATATGTAAAAAAAATCACCCATAAAAACATAAATGTAGTCTATATTTATGTGATTTATGGGTGATTTTTTTTACATTCATATATAAGTTCTTGGACATTAAAAAAAAATCCCCTCTATCATAAAAATCCCCCCTCTATCATAGCACGTGACGGGTCCCTATGAGTATGACTGTCAGACAGGTGATCATGATGATAAAGGTTACAACACAGCTGTGTCTAAACTGAATGAATATTTCAGTTTCTGTGGAGCGACATATTAAACAAGTCAACATTTATTTATTGTCGGTAAAGATAATAACAACTGCGACTGGCTAAACTTTGCCATTAGTTTGAACCGAATATACCGATAAAATGAACAAATCCGAGATCAAACTGTTGACAATGTCAGAATTTTTTGAAAGGTCAAAATTTAAAATTCGGTAAACACATCGCACAACACAGCACTTAAGTATGCAAAAGTTATAGAGACCTGAGTGGCTGTGAAAACTGTCCAAGACATAAGAATACACGACAATCCCAATTTTTAGGCAATTGTTTCAACTTTGGTGAAGAAATGTAGTGAGGAATGCCCTGCACGTGAATCAGGTGCAGCACAGTTAATTGATTTATTTGATATTTCAAGTATGTTGTATTTCTTTAATGTGGTTAACTCTTTAAAATGGAGACAGTGAACTGTATACATGAATCTCAAATCACACACTTTCATTTTGCTTTCTTCAGTTATGCGCGTGCAGTAGGGTAATAAAATTGAAGGGATGCACCCGGTGGTAAGTACTAGGAGTATCATACAGACATAAACATACACGCAAAACGAACGCAGAATATAAGAATAGGTCCGGATAGAAATATCTGGCTCGAGTGTAATTGTTTTGGCGGTAACGAGGTTCTGCACCTAGTGATAATTATAGGTTATTATCTTTGTATCGGGAAATATGCACGAGTTCTCAGCGGAAATATTGCGCGACTTTATTGCGCGACTTTAGGAGCGCAATATTCTTCCGCTGAAGAACGAGTGCATATTTCCCGATGCAAAGATAATAACCTTTTTATTACATACACATCTACACGCATAAATATAATGTAAATATCATAAATTGTTCAATAGCCTGAATAGGATTGACAAAACTGAAGTAAATAGAAAACAAGAGCTGTCGGAGGACAGCAACGCTCGACTATTTAACAGCCTTGTCGCTTGAATGAATAAGAAAGTCGAAAAAGGGGCATAATTTAGTAAAAAAGTAAAATAGGGTTATGGAACCTGCAAAGTGCTTATCAGCTCATGACAGTGGACAAGTGTATGAAGCTTCAATCCATTCCCATTAGTGGGTACTGAGATACCAGCTTACATATAAGAATTTAACCCAAAAACTCCTAAGTTGAAAAAGGGGCATAATTTTGTAAAATGCAAAGTTGAGTTATTGATCCTTTGCACTGCATGTCATATCATGACAGTGAACTAGTGTGTGAAGTTTCAATCCTTTCCCATTAGTGGATACTGAGATACCAGCTTACATACAAAAACTTAACCAAAAATTTCTATGTTGAAAAAGGGGCATAATTTTGTAAAAAAGCAAAATAAAGTTATGGGACATGCTTTGTGCATGTCAGATCATGACAGTGAACAAGTGTGTGAAGTTTCAATCCATTCCCATTAGTGAGTACTGAGATACCAGCTTACATACAAAACCTTAACCAAAAAATTCTAAGTCGAAAAAGGGGCATAATTTTGTAAAAAAGCAAAATAGAGTTATGGAACCTGTGCAATGTAAGTCAGTTTATCACAGTAAATAAGTGTGTGAAGTTTCAATCCATTCCCACAAGTGGTTACTGAAATACCAGCTTACATACAAAACCTTAACCAAAAATTTCTAAGTCAAAAAAGGGGCATAATTTTGTAAAAGAGCAAAACAGAGTTATTGAACCTGTGCAATGTAAGTCAGTTTATCACAGTGAATAAGTGTGTGAAGTTTCAATCCATTCCCACAAGTGGTTGCTGAGATACCAGCTTACATACAAAAACTTAACCAAATCGGGACGCGGACGCGGACGCCGACGCGGACGCCGACGCATGGGCGAGTCCAATAGCTCTACTATTCTATGAATAGTCGAGCTAAAAACACCGAATTACGTCACGCACCCGATATGAAATTCAGGCGTCAGTGTATGGAAAAATATTGACGTTTCCGATACTAGTGTAACTTAATGGGGAATATAAACGTGTATGTAATAAATTCTTTTTCTTGTATGTCGTACTCTTCAAATAATAGAGGGAGTAACGAAAAACGAATGCTTTATTTTAAGCATTATTATCATAGTAGAATTCATTCAAAAATTGCAGCACGTAAGTCATCTTACACGCTGGGGTGTAAGAATATAAGAATCTTTCACTGGTTGCGGGTAAAGAAGGGAACATCCGGCACGAGGGTAACTGTTTAGGCGGTAACGAGGCTCCTGCCGAGCTACCGCTTAAACAGTTACCCGAGTGACGGATATTCCCTTCCCATCTTTACCCGTTGCCAGTGATTGATTCTTTTCCTTGTATGCCTTATTCTTCAATTTGTAGAAGATATAAAGAAAAACGAAGGGGCATAATTTGAATTATCTTGGTAGAGAACCACTAGACAGTTCAACATACCAAATATCAAAAGCCTTGGCCTTCCAGTTTCAGACAAGAAGAGTTTTTTTTTTTTTTAAAAATTTCCAATGTAAGTATATGTAAAACTATGGACTCCCAGGGCAGGGTCTCTATTCACCCCAGCGTAATAATTTGAACAGTTTGGTAGAGGACCATAAGGCAATGCTACATACAAAATATCAAAGGCCTAGGTCTTCTGGTTTCAAACAAGAAGATTTTTAATGTTTTTTCCTATATATACATGTCTATATAAACCATGTGACCTGGGCCTGGGCGGGGCAATATTTGAGGAATTAGGGGAATAGTTTGAACAAACTTGGCATTAAAAGGACCAACCGATGATGCTACATACCAAATATCAAAGTCCTAGGCCGTGCGGTTTTAGGACAAGAACATTTTCAAAGTTTTCCCTACATAGGTCTATATTAACCATGTGAGCCATGAGGCGGGAGCCATTTTGACCCTAGGGGGATAATTTGAACAAACTTGGTAGAGGTCTTTTTGATGATGCTACATAACAACTATCAAAGCCCTGGGCCCTGTTGTTTTGGACAAGAAGATTTTCAAAGTTTTTCCCTATATAAGTCTATGTAAACCATATGACCACTGGGTGGGGCCATATTTGACCCTAGTGGGATAACTTAGGTGATTTCGCTATATATTTATATAGCAACTGATGCGGATCGTATTAGAATAGAAATTTGTTAATGATATAAATAGATTGTATTTTGTAACAATCACTGTTTTATTTAGACGAAAAATGACAATTGTTAGATAAAGAAGGACTTTGATGAATCAATTTTGAATTGATTAATTTTTCCACAGATTATTATCTTGGATGATAGTATAAATATGCAGAAAAAATGTATTGTTTCATATTTGTTATGTATTTAAATTCGGAACATATTTGTTCTGACAGATCTTCTTGTTTATTTCTTTATTGTTTGGCACAGCATTATTATCATTTTAGCCCACTTTAGATTATGTATCATGAGTGAACCAATATAAACTGTCATACAACTTCCCCACAAGATTGGGGTCGAGAACGAGTTATTTCAGATTTACTCTTTCTAGTCAAATTGTCACTGAGATCGAACTCGCAACATTTGGATTGGTCCCACAGAGTTGTCTCAAATATTGACAATGTTTTTAATTTTAACTAAACAGTAAACTTTCTTACAAAGTCAGAGGTTCATGACCTCCCCACCCTGGTTCTCAAAAAAGGAGGCATTGTTAGATAACGACAGATCACATTATGTAACTTCCACATTCGTGTTTTCTTTCTTTTCTTTTACTTTTTGATTGAGCAGGACTATAAATTTCAATCTAAGGCTTCAATAACAGATGCTTTATTTTCCTATCGGTGTCATTTTTTTGTTTACTTTCACCAGTCATAATACAGAACAGTGTGTGATTTGATTAAATGTTCAAGTTTTCCTGAAATATCATTTGAGCCGAGCCATGAGAAAAACTTGAACATAGTCCGTTTGCGACCAGCATGGATACAGACCAGCCTGTGCATCCGCGCAGTCTGGTCAGGATCCATGCTGTTCGCTTTAAAAGCCTATTGCAATTAGAGAAACCATTAGCGAACAGCACAGATCCTGACCACTGTGCATTGATTCTCCACTAAACATGTAAATTAAAATGTCAGAAAACTCAAAAATGAACTTTGGCCAAAATATCTTTTAAGTACATTATTTTGAGGTTTAATGTTTGAATAACAGTGAATGAATACTAGATTTTCTTAGCTTTCGTAGACAAAGTCGAAATTTAGGTTGAAATCAGGTCATCCTAAATACTTATTTCATTTTAAATAGATACGTTACTAATCTATTGTTTAACTAAAAGCACCTGTTTTATAACATGAGCATATGCATGTCTTATTTAGGGTGTGATTTACATTCACACAACTATTCTGCTTAAGGAATTGCTAAATCGACGAACTTGTGTACATTTTCGAAGAAATATTTTCAGTTTAACTTTGTATACCAAACAATGTTTAAGATTTAGTTTTCAAATTAATCAGTGCCTTCTTTGCTGTTTTAATATAAACAAATGAAAGCTGTAAGATACAATAATACAACCAACATTTAATGTCTTGATGCTGACATAATTTAGCCTGAACAAAATTGTTAACATATCTTCAAATCACTATTTGTAATCAAAGGTCATTAAAATGGTAACGTATCTATTCAAATAATAATATTCTTTTAGAAAGATGTGAAATATTAAAACCATGAACAATGAAAACAAATTTACTTGCTAGCACTATAAGAATATTCAATGTAAGTGTTTAAAAGTAGTTTTAGATTAAAAAACGGACACATACTTTCAATTTTAATGTTTCAAGTGGTGGTAACGTATCTATTGTCTATTTTTGCATAGATTTTAACTTGGCTCCAATTAATTCAAGTGCATGGTCCTTTGTGATCTGCCAATAAATGTAGAGATGCTATATTACAAATGACGTTAGTTAATGTAACCCACAAGTCGTCAGCAAGTTTTTGCTACTTATACTTCACATCATGCTTGATGACCATATCAGCTAAAGAAAGGAGGCAAATTTCACATTTCATGACTTCTCCTATAAACCATTAGTTGATGTAGATTTGTGACGTTTAATTGTTTCTTTTTCTCATGGCAAGGCCAATGCATTTCGACTCCGAGTTCGCCATTTTTATGAAAATTTTTGAAATTAGATTTGGTTTATTTTTATTTGCAAATTATAACATTACGACGCATAGAATGGTTATGTATTTTCTAATTATTGCCCCTAACACGGCCCTGTTTCTGAATCAAAGATATAAATGATATTAGAAATTTATCTACTGTTAAAGTTTTATAATCTATACAAAAATATAAAAGAATATCTAGTCGTATCCTGTAGTAAAACACACTACTTAATATGAAACAGATACTTTACAATAAATGATAGATACGTTACCAATAGTGACATTGGCACAGTTTTTTTTATTTGACTGTAAATCATGGTAACCAAGTTCGAATATATACATATATTTATATCATAATATTACCAGGTAAATACAATATTTATTTTTTTCATTATTGTATACAAAGCTTTAGAAAAATTATACTTACCATGTTATCCAGGTTCGTATCAGTTCAATATCCAAGTTTTAAGTAAAATAATCATAAAAATGGATTTCAAAACAATATGTAGCTTCCCTCTCGTACTGTGACAGAAAAATAATCACACAACATTATTAAAACACGTGAAAAAGTCAACCAAAGGCTCGATCAATAAAAATCGGTAACGTATCTGTTGGTAACGTATCTATTGTGCAAAAAAGAAAAATTAATTTATAGATCCATTTTTGTTGTCACATTTACAAAAAAGACCTTCAGTCACGTAGAAAATGTGTGAATGTTTAATGTGTATCAATATTTCTAATGGACTTGTAATGGTAAATGATACTTGGTTGGAAAGAGTAGTAACGTATCTCTTCCGATTTAAATGATTATTCACATAATGTTGCCTGTTAGACAATATCATTGTTTTTGCAATTGCATGGTAAAAAGTTTGATCATTACATGGAGAAACATAACAACTTATGGTTTTTAAAACATAATATTAAAGCATATCAGGTGCATGCATGTGGTTCTCTGGCTTCTCCAAAGTTTGGTAACGTATCTATCCGATTTTCAAGGGACAAAAGTTTAGCAGCCACACTTTATGCAAAAGCCTTTTTATACAGGTAAAATGTCTTTCCACTCAATTTTTGAAACAAATAAGTAGGAAAATTGAGCTTATTCTTGTCATACACAATTGTAAAGTGACATTATTTCAGCACAAATGTATGCATCCGAGCGGGGGACAAGGCAAAATCGTCCATATGTAGCTCATTATGAAGTTGTAGTTCGCTCAAATGTGTCAAACACATTATAATTTGATATGATTCTACTTACTGTACAATAGTTTGACATGTATAAAAGTTTAAACATACATTGTTACAGTTGTATTAGCAAATGCACACGTGGGACTGGATTTTCACTAATTTGCATGTTTAGTGGAGAATCAATGTGTGTTGGTTTTCTCATGGCGCAGCTCATTTCTTATTACTAATGTCATAGCTCTCAATATTCAACATTAATAAGATAATCTAACTATTAAACAGGAGCCAGTTCGTGTGAAAATAGTTTTACTGCATGTTAAGAATAACATCAGTTAAAGTAAATGTTTTCTATAATTCAGTCTACCTATTAAATTCTAGGACATGTCTGGAATTCATTTATAGTTCTTAAACAGAAAAACATCATACAATCATCATACAATCTATCCGAATCATAAGGGGCTGAATTAGAGAATGTGCTAAATGAATTCAGGTCACAAGCATTTGTCTGTTCCAGCTGTATTGCAAAAGCGGCGTTCCATAAATGTGATAAGCCAATCGCATATCGGTAAAATATCACGTGAATTGTTGCACGGAAGAGTCTATTCCATTGAACAAACGCTGTTCCACTCTAGCATACGTTTACAGGTGTGATTATCTATATCACCTCCATGGATTTAGATAAGAATGTCTTTCATCCATTTATACCCTGCTCATTGCACTTTTAATTTTAAACCCCTTTCAAATACTCAAAATACAAGACCTAATGATAGCATGAATGTCGACCGAAAACAGATTTCCCAGATTAATAGAATAGACTCTTCCTAACTTGTTTGGGACCCACAGCGCTTCCCTGGATTATACACCCAAGTAGAGATGTCGGTATGGAACTTTATAGATCTAGTGTAACACAGAAGGTAGGTCAAAAAATTTAATATAGCTCTATTATTTAAAAATGTATACAAATCTGTAACATCAAGTTAGATCTATCAGCAAACAGAAAACTTATAAAGGGTAATAAAAATGAAACACGATACTCTACAATGTCAGATGTTGATCAGTTGATAAATCATTGATAAAATCAGCTTTATTTTTTACAAATTGAAAAAAAATCAAACTGAACATAACATAAAAAATAAAGTTGTTTATAACTTCGTGATATATGATAGTTTAGTGTTTCTGTTTGTGATATTTTAGATGTACTTTCGGTTTCGACAGTTTTCGGAAATTCCCTGTGTCACCGGGCATGCGTGTTCACAGCCGTTAAGGCTGAACACCACTAAATCCAGCTGTTCTTTATTTCATATAAAATCCACTCACTTCATAACGGTGTTTCGACATTTTCTAGCATATCAGATTTTCAGAGACTTATATTCCCATAAAGAACTAGATCGCTACTTTAGAAAAACAAAAAGAAAAGGGGGTGTTAAACTTTTATATAAGAAAACTACAGTTCGTTACATACAACCCGCTGAATTTACTACTTTTCGCTTCTTTCAATTTCTCTTTTCTGACATTAAATTCTTACGGCCGCCATTTTTATCTAGCATGCGATAGGAACATGCCGATTTCATTAGAATGCAAAGTGATACATACTGAAACGCGGTAGGGTAAAAGTAAGCACGTTGCTGCTGAGAAAATGCACTAGGAAAGGAAAAAAGATTAGTACTATTTATATTTGGACTACTTGTGACTAGACCTGCGGAGGCTTACATTCTATTTGGTAAAAAAACCTGCGGAGGCTTACATTCTATTTGGTAGTGATCAGCCTTAAATGCAAGATCGAATATAACTATAGGTAGTAAACTGGAGCGTACAATACACTGACTAGAGTTTAGGTAGCAGGGTACACTTTTAGTCTAACTAATGAGACTTCGGCCCTCTGGTAGACCGATTTTATATTTTGATATTTTACGTTGTCTACATATATCGACAAGTCAAAAACATATTAAGATATTCAACTCTTGAGTACAATTATTTGGACTAGGTACACTTAGAATCGAATATTTTGGGCACGGTCAGGCTTACATATAGCTCTAGCGATCGCGGGTCGTAATATTGCACTTCCCTAATGAGCAGAATCAAGGTGGCCATTTTATAAATTGTGTGCATGTAAGCTGTTTTGTGCTTTTAATTAATAACAAGATCAGGACTCTCATATAAGAATACAGAAAGTTATCAAAACGAAAGTTTTCAACGACACCATCCATTAAAAATAACGTGCCAAAATCATCAAATTTGCACTTTTTAAACAGCCTGCAATGATCCCGTTGCAAGTACAATGTCCAGTTTTATTACATTTCTTAATTTAATAGTCCTTGCTGAACTACAGGATATTAATCGAATGGGGGCCCATCCATCTCGTTTTTTCCCCACAAAATAGCAAACATGTTCTTAAGTAACAATCAACAAGCACGGAATCCTTTTTTGATTTGATTTTCTCGCGCCAAGGTGACTCATCGATTCATACTTAGTTTTACAACTGACATCAGAATTTTACATACATGTATCAGCTGTTTAAATTTTCTAAAGAATTAACAATCATAATCTCTCACTTCAATTTACAGACATCCAAAATCACGAAGTTCTAATTATTTCAAATATTTATGGGTGCCAAAAATCGAAGTGTATCCTGCTACCTTAAGATTTTTCAATTAATGAACAAAAGACGGTTTTACTAGTTCTGAACGTTTATATATCTTTCGCAAATTTAAACAGATAAAAATGTTTTCATTAGCATGAAAAGAAGTCTGTATGTGAACGTTTAAACTTGCCCACCCTAGCGCACAAATTTAGCCAAAATTTACAATTTGTCGCTACGAGACAAAGAGTGTAAAAATTTTTTTTTTATCATTTTCTGGCATGATTTAACGTATTTTGTCATTAGGAATGATGTAAGGGCAATTTTGTATCATTGTGCGAAAATAAAATGTCCCCACCCCCTATTTTCCTATTTCATGGGGTCCCCACCGTCCGACCCCCCCTCCCCCCCCCCGCTCCCCGGTTGAAGAAATGCATAGCTGGTGGGCTAAATATGCGCTACGTGGGTTGATAATGCTATAAATGATGCTTTTACTGCACTAGAACACTGTTAATGGTGCTAGAATCTAAAAAATCGTATGCATGTATATTGACTTTCATGCTTCGATGTGTCCTCACCGTAACATTTTTTTGAGCTGCTATGCCATTAGTTAGCGTTTTCAGTCCCTCGAATATTTAAAACATCGAACAGGAGGTACTAAGCTATATGAAACCGCACAATTTTAACAGTTCTTTCGAAATTTAATTTTGGCAGATTTCCCTTCATGTAGCAGGGTACACTTAGATTCGAAAATTTTGCTTACATGTAGCGAGTCGTAATATTGCACTTCCCAGATGAGCAAATTCAGGGTGGCCATTTTATAAGTTGTATGCATATTCTGTGCTTTTAATCAATGACAAGATCAGGACTCTCATACAAGAATACAGAAAGTTATCAAAACGAAAGTTTTATACCATCTATTAAAAACAACATGCCAGAATCACCAATTTTTCGCACTTTCTGAACAGCCTGTAAAGATCCAGTTGCAGGAACAATGTCCAATTTTATTGCATTCCTCAAATTGATAGTCCCTACTGAACTACAGGATATTAATGCAATGGGGGCCCATCCATCTCGCTTTTTCACAAAATAGCAAAAATGTTCCTGATTATCAATCAGCAAGCATGGAACCCTTCCATGATTTGAATTTCCCGCGACATACGATTCATACAAAGCTAGCAGCCGTTAGTTTTACAACTGACATCAGAATTTTACATTTATCAGCTGTTTAAATTTTCTAAAGAATTAACAATTATTATCTCTCACTTTATTTTACAGACATCCAAAATCACGAAGTTCTAATTATTAGAAATATTGATGGGTGCCAAAATTCGAAGTGTACCCTGCTACCTTAAGATTTTTCAATTAATGAACAAAAGACGGTTTTACTAGTTCTGAATTTTTATATATCTTTCGCAAATTAAACCAGATAAAAATGTTTTCAATAGCATGAAAAGAAGTCTGTATGCCCAGCGTCTAAACTTGCCCACCCTTAACGCACAAATTTAGCCAAAATTTACAATTTGTCGCTACAAGACAAAGAATGTAAAATACATCCGTTTTTAGCTTTTATTGGCATTGCTCAGGTGAGTTATTATGATCGCTGAATGTCCGACCTCCGTCGTCTGTCGGTCTGTCTGTCTGTCGTCTGTCAACATTTAGCTTGTGTATGCGATAGAGGCTGTATTTTTCAACTTATCTTTATGAAATTTTGTCAGAATGATAACCTTGATGAAACCTAGGCCAAGTTCGAAAATGGGTCATCTGGGGTCAAAAATAAGGTCACTAGGTCCGATCAAAGTAAAACCTTGTGTATGCGATAGAGGCTGTATTTTTAGCTCGACTATTTGAAGAATAGTCTAGCTATTCTACTCACCCTGGCGTCGGCGTCACACATTGGTTAAGGTTTTGCATGCAACTACATATGGCTTTCATTTAAAGGCATATAGCTTTGAAACTTGTTTTTCTTTTTCTAGGTCAATTACCAACCTCACTGTGTCAAGTCCCATAACTCTGACATGTATTTTGAGCAAATTTTGTCCCCTTTTGAAAATCCTGGTTAAAGTTTTACATGCAAGTTACTATCTCATTAAACTACTGCAGATATTGAATTGAAACTTTACATGTGTCTTCAGGGTTATAAAACTAGTTGATAGTATCAAGTTCCATAACTCTGACCTGCATTTTGGCCAAATTATGCCCCCTTTTGGACTTAAAAAATCCTGGTTAAAGTTTTGCGTGTAAGTACGTACAGCTTTTACTAAAAGGCATATAGATTTGAAACTTTTTTCCCTTTTCTAGGTCAATTACCAACCTCACTGGGTCAAGTACCATAACTCTGACATGTATTTTGGCCAAATTATGCCCCCTTTTGTACTTAGAGAATCCTGGTTAAAGTTTTACATGCAAGTTACTATCTCCAAAACTAATACAGATATTGAATTGAAACTTCACATATGTCTTCGGGGTCATGAAAATAGTTGATAGCATCAAGTCCTGTAACTCTGACCTCCATTTGGCCAAATTATGCCCCCTTTTGGACTTAGAAAATCCTGGTAAAAGTTTTGTGTGCAAGTACATACAGCTATTACGTATAGGCATATAAATTTTCAAGATCTATTACCAACCTCAGTAGGTCTAGTTTCATAACTCTGACATGTATTTTAAGCAAGTTATGCCCCTTTTGGACTTAGAAAATTCTGGTTAAAGTTTTGCATGCAAGTTACTATCTGCAAAACAGATGCAGATATTAAATTGAAACTTCACATGTGCCTTCGGGGTTATAAAACTAGTTGTTGCATCAACCATAACTCTGACCTGCATTTTGATCAAATTATGTCGCCTTTTGAACTTAAATCTTCTGGTTCAAGTTTTGCATGCAAGTTACTGTATCTAAAACTAATGCAGATACTGGACTGAAACTCTATAGATACATGTATTTTAACATTTAGGGTACTATTTTCCTGCTCCTGGCACAATATTTCGAATAGGCGAGCATTGGCTGTCTTACGTACAGTTCTTGTTCAATTGATCTTCGTGAATTTTGGTCAGAATGATTACCTTTATGAAAGCTAGGCCAAGTTTGTAAATGGATCATCTGGGGTCATAAACTAGGTCACTAGGTCAAATCAACTGAAACCTTGTGTATGAGATAGAGGCTGTATTTTTCAACTGATCTTCATTAAATTTTGTCAGTATGATTACCTCGATGAAATCTAAGCCAGTTTCGAAAATGGATCATCCGGGGTCTAAAGGTAGGTCACTAGGTCAAATCAAAGAAAAACCTTGTGTATGCGATAGAGGCTGTATTATGCAATTGATTTTCATGAATTTTGGTCAGAATGATTGCCTTGATGAAACCTAGGTCAAGTTCGAATATGGGGTCATCTGTGGTCAAAAACTAGGTCACTAGGTCAAATAAAGAAAACATTTTGTATGCAATAGGGGCTGCATCTTATACCGGATCTTCATAAAATTTGATCAGAATGTTTGGCTAGGTCGAGGTTGAATATGGGTCATCTAGGGTCAAAAACTAGGTCACCCTGTCAAAATAACGAAAAACATGGTGTACGCAATAGGGGCTGCATTTTACACTGGATATTCATAAGATTTAGTCAGAAGGATTGCCTTAATGAACTCTACGTCAAGATAAAATATGGGTCATCTGTGGTACAAAATTAGGACACTAGGTCAAATCAAAGAAAAACATTGTGTATGTGATAGAGACTGTATTTTACAACTGATCTTTATGAAATTTGGTCAGAATTATAGCCTTGATGAAAGTAAGACCAGCTTTGAAAATGGGTCATCTGTGGTCAAAAACTTAATCGTTAGGACAAATAAAAGAAAAACGTTTTGTATGCGATAGAGGCTGTAGTTTTCAATTGAGGTTCTTGAAATTTGGTCAGAATGATTGCCTTGATCAAATCTAGGTCAAGTTCGAATGTAGGTCATCTTGGCACAAAAACAAGGTCACTAGGTCAAATTGAAGAGAATACTTGTTTACACTTAAGTGACCACATTTTCAGTCCAATCTTTATGAAAATTGTTCAGAAAATTTGTTTCCATCAAATCACTAGGAAAAACATGTTTACACTGTTATGGTGTGTTTCTCAGGTGGGCGACCTAGAGCCATCTTGGCTGTCTTGTTATCATTTTCTGGCATGATTTAACACAGGGTTTCCACGGTCAGGGAAAAGTCAGGGGAAAAAGTTTTTTTTTCAAGGATAGGGAAAAGTCAGGGAATTTTGTAATTGGTCAGGGAAATTTGGAAATTTAGCAAAAGTCAAGGAAAAGTCAGGGAAATTTAGAACCAGAAGTCAAAAGCAGGAGAATAAAGTTGTGAACAAGAGTGCAAGAATGTCACAATATACGCCCGTCACAGCAAATTTCTTTACTCTAGCACCTGTATTTGCAAATGGAATTTTAATTTTGTAGTTGTTTAGTAATAACTAAGTGTTTTGTTTTTCTAAGTCCACAAAAAAACTCCTTACCAGGTAGAGATACCTTAAAATACACCTAAAATTGGAAAGTAACATCTATGTTGTACCACAGAAAAGTGGTCTTGGTTTTTCCCTACGGTCAATTATAAAAAAGTTACAATATAAGTTATTTATAGTAACAACTAAGGGAAGTTAATCTTAAAAAAAAAAAAAAAAAAAAAAATCAAAAAAAAAAATTGTAAGTCCACACAAAAATCTTTACCAGGTAGAGACTGGTCAAAATACACCTCAAAATTGGATGTAGCATGCATGTTGTACTACAGAAAAGTGGTCTCGATTTTTCCCTACGACTAGTAATGAAAAAGTTACAATATAAGCTATTTATAGTAACAACAAAGGGAAGTAATTCTAAAGAAGGGAACTGCGCATGACACTTCGTCTCATGATGGTGTATAGTTGTGTCAAGTTACATCAAAATCCCTCTATGCATGAAGAAGAAATGCTTCGGACAAAGTCATTCTTGTATCTGACCTTTGGCCTCTAAGTGTGACCTTGACCTTAGACCTAGGGACCTGGTTCTTGCGCATGACACTACGTCTTGTGGTGGTGAACATTTGTGCCAAGTTATATCAAAATCCCTCTATGCATGAAGAAGAAATGCTCCGGACAAGGTTTTCATTCTTGTATCCTTTGACCTCTAAGTGTGACCTTGACCTTAGACCTAGAGACCTGGTTCTTGCGCATGACACTCCGCCTCATGGTGGTGAACATTTGTGCCAAGTTATATCAAAATCCCTCTATGCATGAAGAAGAAATGCTCCGGACAAAGTTTTCATTCTTGTATCCTTTGACCTCTAAGTGTGACCTTGACCTTAGACCTAGAGACCTGGTTCTTGCGCATGACACTCCGCCTCATGGTGGTGAACATTTGTGCCAAGTTATATCAAAATCCCTCTATGCATGAAGAAGAAATGCTCCGGACAAAGTTTTAATTCTTGTATCCTTTGACCTCTAAGTGTGACCTTGACCTTAGACCTAGGGACCTGGTTCTTGCGCATGACACTCCTTCTCATGATGATGAACAATTGTGCCAACTTTAATCAAAATCCCTCTATGCATGAAGAAGATATGCTCCGGACAAAGTCATTCTTGAATTTAACCTTTGACCTCCAAGTGTGACCTTGACCTTAGACCTAGGGACCTGGTTCTTGCGCATGACACTCCGTCTCATGATGGTGAACAACTGTGCCAAGTTTCATCAAAATCCCTTCATGCATGTAGAAGATATGCTCCGGACAAGGTCTGTGGACGCCGCCCGCCCGCCCGCCCGCCAGGGGCGTTCCCATAATACGTCCCGTTTTTCAAACGGGCGTATAAAAAGTAAAAAGAATGAAAATAAAAGGCAAAGGCAGTTTCTTTTCTTTTGGCTAAACCAAACATTTAAAAAGACATACAGTCTGTCAAACAAAATTATTTTTAACTTGCTATGAACTGTGTAGTCCTGCATAGTTGCAAATTTATTTCATCATTATACCATATTAGCCATTATTAAACTGTTCTTTTCTGTTATTTATGTTTGTATGGAAAAGTTACCTAAGAAAACTTATTACATACCATTCTTACATGTTTACCTTTTTTACTCAAATTACTGCTTACAGATTGTAATGTGCAAAACATTGCTATTTTGATTTATTTTATATTTAAATAGACCAATAATTAGTCTTTTGGTCAACACTTCTTAGTAAAGATCAAAACTAGTATTTATGGAAGGTCAATGTTTAATAAGTTTGAATGGTTATTAGTGGTCGATTTTGTTAAAAGTAAAGGACTATTTTAATAAAATTCTTTGCAGCATCTTAATTTTACCCTGTAATAGTTTAGAATTCAGCTGACAGAGAAAGACTGAAAGATTAAGAGTTGTAGAAAAGATGCAAACGAATTTCATACTTAGGGTGGATATTAGGACTTATTTGGCATCATAGAAAAACAATTAAAAATTGAAAGTTAAACAAAAAAGAAATCGAAACACTAATACCATTGTACATATAAAGGGTATAAGTAAAGTCTGTTACTGCTGGAAAAGTAAATCAGCACGAAAAAATGTGTAAAGGATTTGTTTTTTCATTTACATTTGTTAAGTCATTTAATACTGATATGTTGAAGCATTTAAGCTGAATACTATTTATTGTATTGAATTTTCAACTTTTGAAAATAAACAGGCATTTCTGCTTTTAATGATTCTATGTAAGATCTTTAATCATTATTTGTAGAATGCAAACTTGAAATACTGAAACACACAACTTTTGAATATATTGCAACATACATATGCTAATAAGTCTACAAACAGACTACCCCTATTAATTATGTGAAAAAATACCATGTCTGAATAAAGGCAATTTTTTATGTACATTTGTCTGAACAGACACAGTAGATAAATCCAAAACTTGATCATAGGTAGTCTTTTAGTGAATAGTATGGACCTTTCTTGTAGTCTGTCACATCAAACTAAAATAATATAGTGATTTGTTAAACTAGAACAAACTATGTTTACACCCTTTAGTTATCAATATAATAAGAAACGCGGTAAGGATTGGCTGATGGGGAGAATGGAGGCCACATTTATCAATAGATGACCTGGAAAGCGTCCAAGAACGCGAAAGTTTTGGTCAGGGAAAATTGGAGTTTGGTCAGTGAAAAGTCAGGGAATTTTATTTTCTCTGCTTTGTGGGAACCCTGTGACATATTTTGTCATTAGGAATGATATAAGGGCAATTTTTGTATCATTTTGCGGAAATAAAATGTCCTCACTCCCATGTCCCCCCCGTCCGAACCCCCCCCCCCCCCCCCCCCCCCCCCCTCGGTAGACGAAATGCATAGCTGGTGGGCTAAATATACGCTACGTTGTTTAATAATGATAGAAATGATGCTTCTTCTGCACTAGAACACTGTTAACACTGTTAATGGTGCTAGCATCTACAAAAAATCGTATGCATGTATATTGACTTTCATGCTTCGATGTGTCCTCACCGTAACATTTTTGAGTGCTGTGTCATCAGTTAGCGTTTTCAGTCCCCCGAAAATTTAAAATATCGAACAACAGGTTCTAAGGTATGTGAAACCGATCAATTTATACAGTTCTTTTGAAATTTAATTTTGGCAGATTTTCCTTCAGGTAGCAGGGTTCACTTAGATTCGACAATTTTGGGCACGGCCAGGCTTACATGTAGCGAGTCTAAATATTGCATTTCCCTGATGAGCAGAATCAGGGCGGCCATTTTATAAATTGTGTGCATGTTTTGTGCTTTTAATTAATGACAAGATCAGGACTCTCATACAAGAATACAGAAAGTTATCAAAACGAAAGTTTTACACCATCCATTAAAAACAACATGCCAGAATCACTATTTTGCACTTTTTGAACAATGTCCAATTTTATTGCATTTCTAAATTTGATAGTCCCTACTGAATTACAGGATATTAATGGAATAAGAGCCTGTCCATGATCTGAATTTCCCACGCCAAGGTGACATACGATTCATACAAAGCTAGCAGCCGTTGAAACTGAAACTGAAACTGCTTTATATGATTAAACGCCTAATTTTACACATAGTATATTCACTGGCGTTGTACATTAAATTAAAAAAAAAAGAAGAAAAATCATGATAAATGATATACATAATGTTATCAAACAATGAAGCACGACATATTTGACAAAATTACTGTACAGTGCAAATTACAACATTGCGTATAAAGCATACGTCGATCACACTACATAGTAGAGTATACTCAGCGTCTCTACCATATACAGTCCACCAACAGAGAAATAATCAGAACCATGATTCAAAGCTTTTAACAAAACAGTGTTTTGAGCTTTTTCTTAAAAGTGTCTACAGAATCAGAATTTCTCACCTCTACTGATAGTTTGTTCCATAGTTTTGGCCCTACAGTTTGAAAACTTCTGTCGCCGAACGTTTTACGTTTGTTGAATGGTACCTCGTAACAACCTGTAACAGAGTCTGAAGACCTTAAGCTACGTTTTGGTGCTTGTTCCGATAATAATTCAGTCAAGTAAGATGGAGCTTGGCCGATTGAACAATTAAACATGACAGTTAAAATCTTAAATTCAATTCTAGCTTTGATAGGAAGCCAATGTAGTCGGAACAAAGCTTGTTTTGAACTGTCGTACTTGCTGAGTCTTAAAACGAGTTTGGCACACATGTTTTGTATCCTTTGCATTTTCTGAATTTCACAGTGAGGAATACCATAAAATATTGCATTGCAATAATCTATATGTGAAATGACCAGTGATAATACCAGAATTTCAGTAGCCTCTTTAGTAAGGTATTTTCTAATATTTTTGATTCTAAGATAATTAACCATTGCGGTTTGACATTTCTCTTGACATGATCCTTAAAACTAAGATTTTCATCTAAGAATGCCCCTAGGTACTTATACATGTACTGATTTGATTTTGTCACCAGCAATGTCAATTTCTGTTATTGAACATTTGTGAAGTTGCTATCTACTACCGAATAAGATGAATTCGGTTTTTGACGTATTCATTTTAAGTTTGTTTTTTTTCATCCAGTTATCAATGGTGAATGCACAGTTTTCAAGTTCTTGAATAGCCTGTTTCTCATTTTCAACTGAAGTTGGTCGAAAGCGTTTGTTGGCAATATGGTCATCAGCAAACCCATACACAGATATTGACTGGGGAATGACATTAAATAGAGTTCCTGCGTAAGTGAGATAGAGCCAGGGGCCTAAACAGCTACCCTGGGGAACGCTACATTGTAATGGGCGTGGAGTTGAAACAGCAGTTTCTACACTTACACTACAACTGCGTGGCCTAAGATAAGAGTCAATCCAGTTGAGAGCTGTACCACATAGCTCATACTGAGAGTGTAACACTTGCACTAAAATATCGTGGTCAACAGTGTCAAAGGCGGCACTCAGATCCAGTGCAATTAGAGCACTGACCTCCTGATTTTCCAAGCCTTCCAACAAGTCACTGGTTAATCGGAGTAAAGCCGTTTCGCATGAGTGAAAGCGTCTATACGCTGGCTGATTCTTGGGAAGAAGATGGTATTCACTAGCATGTTTATTTAATAAGAAAAGAGCTGCTTCTCTATAAGTTTCAATAGAAATGGCAAATTGCTCACAGGGCGATAATTGGATAGCACAAGTTCGAGTCCGACCTTCTTCAACAAAGGCTTGACTATCGCATGTTTCCACTTCGATGGAAAAATCCCTTGACGTAATGACAAATTAACCAAGTCAGTTATTAAAGGGACCAATTCATTGAGATGCATCTTTAATATTTTTGTGGGTAGTTTATCAAGCTCACAGGATTTGGTTTGAAGTTCATTTATCAATTTTTTCACTTCTGCTTCACTTAGATCTATGAAAACCTCAAAACGTGGAACATCCCTTTTTTCTGTACGTAACTTTCATAATTTCCAAGTGATTCACGGATCTTTTCAATTTTGCTCAAAAAGAAATCTGCAAATTTCTCTGCCAATGTAATGTTACTTTCTTCAGCGGGCATTGGATTTTCAGACTTTGTTCCAGTGAGTTCCGATACCAACTTGTACATTTTTTTTTTGGAATCGCCTTTTGAATTTACCACTTTCTCACTAAGAACTGATCTTTTTTCTTTACGAATTTCATAATGATACTTGAGACGTAGCTTTCTTACAGTGTCAAGTTGGTACGGTTCCCGGTATTTTCTCCATACTCGTTCAGCTTTACGTAATGACCTTTTAAGTTGAAGTAAGTCGACGCTAAACCATGGTTTAGGTGACCGACAGATCTTAGTTTTCTGTGTCAGTGGTGCATGTTTATCAAGAACTGATTCTATTTCTATTTCAAACCGATCGACAAAAGAATCGACTCTTCACTAATTACCGATATATATGCAAGGTCTCTTGAAAATTCTTCGTGATTGATCTGTTTTAAAATTTCGAAATTCCACTGTTTTGCTAGTTATACTTTCTTTTTGTATATTTAGAAACACATTTACAACACAGTGGTCAGATACAAATAAACCAGGTTCACAAGATAAAATGTTAACACCATTTGCAGCTTCAGTAATAACGAGGTCCAGACTTTGACCAGCTGTATGAGTAGTAAAGTTGACATGTTGCTCTAGACCCATAGCACATAACGAATTTTTGAATTCTGAAATTGTGCTGCTGTTTTCATCTATATGTAGGTTGAAGTCACCCATTACCAAGATATTTGTAAACTTTGGGAGTGTGTCTTCCATAAACTGAAAGAAATCTGGGACAAATTGAGCAGGAGTCGACACTGATAGAGATCTATAAATGCCGACCAAATGAACAGTAATGTTTTAAGAATAAGTTGCCAGACGCCCAATTCAAAAGTCTGTGTAGTTCCCATGGACAGTCTACGCATATTCACTCCTGTACGGCACGTGACTGCAATACCACCCCCGACTCTGTTCTTTCTGTTCGCTACACTGATTTTATAGCCGTTTTGATTTAAGTCAGAAGTTTCGAATTGATGTTGTTTGTTATCTGAAAACCATGTTTCCGTGAGCAGTGCAAAGTCAATTTTCTCTTCGTTAGTTTTACAACTGACATCAGAATTTTACATGTATCTCTAAAGAATTAACAATCATTATCTCTCACTTTATTTTACAAACATCCAAAATCACGAAGTTCTAATTATTACAAATATTGACGTGGGCAAACATTCGAAGTGTACACTGTGTAATATGTACGCGCATAACGTTGATGAATAATTATGTATTTTGATATAAGAAAAAATTCATATAATCTAATGCAAAGCGTGCGTTTCTTTGCATCTCCTAGTTTTTAACTGATAGTAATAGGACATAAGTGTAGCTTTACAGTCAGCTTACCCTATTTAAAATGCAATATTCTTACCACACGGATGTGTAAAAGAAAAAGGTTTAATGTATATTATCTACATACATTATTATATATATTTACGTTTCTCATTCGGTTTATCGGATGGCTTCTTTTATGATTCAGATATCTCAGGAAAGTGACCCATATGAAAATAGTTTTCAAAATGGAACATGATGACACTATCGTCTACCTTACCATATCATCTCAGTCTTCAGCAGAAAGCTTACAGCATGACTTGCACTTACTAGAGTTATGGGAACAGGATTGGGCCATGGAGTTCAATCCTAATAAGTGTGAAATCTTAACGATACATAGAAAGAGAAAACCTATCCTTTACCCCTACAATTTACACAATACCCTACTTAAATAAGCAGATCAGTCCAAATACTTACTATATAGGTGTCACTATAACTAAGGATCTCAACTGGGCCCCCATATTAACAGTATCACCCCCAAGGCCAATCATACCAGGTCCGCTTCATTAAAAGGAATGTTAAAACCATAATGCACAGGTCAAAGAAGCTGCATATAAAGCCTATGTCCGCCCTCAGGTAAAGTACTGTTCTACAGTCTGGTGTCCTTGGCAGAAATATTTAATGAATAAAGTAGAAATGATCCAAAGGTCAGCTGCCCGTTATGTAATAAATGACTGCAGTTACACCAGTTGTGTCACAGACATGATCAATACTCTCAACTGTAAAACGCCTGAACAACGTAGAAACCATGCCTCCCTGATCATGTCCTATATAAAATAAAAAACCAACCTTGTAGCAGTGGATAACCATCACCTCCTCCATACTAGAAATCTGAATTACTTAATCCCACATTCTAAGACCAACTACCATGCTACATCCTTCTTCCCAAGGACCATCAGGCTATGGAACAGTCTTCAAATATATGTCCTGTCAAGTCCGAGCCTACCAGTTTTTGTCGGTAGACTTGGCTGGTGCTCTCTGTAGACCGGTGCATACTGTTTTAACTTAAGACATGTAGATCCTTTACTAGTATCTTCTCAATATATGTATATCCTATATAGGTTGAAATAAATAACCAATTCTATTATTACCCATCTGAAAAACACTTTAAGTCCGGTAACATGCTAAATAAATTGGGGTAGGTAGGATTTTTTTTGGAGAAAATAAGACTTCGGAAATTATATTTGTCACAAAATGAATACAAATAAGGGGGATATTAGTTGATTTCTAGCATTACCGACCATGTTTCAAGCATGAAAAGTGCAGTTTTGCAACTATTTGTTGAAAAGTTGAAAAAATATTCTCGAAGGCCATGAAAACATTGATGATTGGGCCAAAACTTTAGAGTAGGTCGGGATACCGGAAACAAACAATTTTTATACGCCCGTTTGAAAAACGGGACGTATTATGGGAACGCCCCTGGCGGGCGGATGGGCGGGCGGCGTCCACAGACCTTGTCCGGAGCATATCTTCTACATGCATGGAGGGATTTTTATGAAACTTGGCACAGTTGTTCACCAGCATGAGACGGAGTGTCATGCGCAAGAACCAGGTCCCTAGGTATAAGGTCAAGGTCACACTTAGAGGTCAAAGGTCAAATTCAAGAATGACTTTGTCCGGAGCATATCTTCTTCATGCATGGAGGGATTTTGATGAAAGTTGGCACAATTGTTCATCATCATGAGACGGAATGTCATGCGCAAAAACCAGGTCCCTAGGTCTAAGGTCAAGGTCACACTTAGAAGCCAAAGGATACAAGAATGAAAAATTCAAGAATGACTTTGTCCGGAGCATATCTTCATCATGCATGGAAGGATTTTGATGTAGCTTGTCACAGTTGTTCACCATAATGAGAGGGAGTGTCATGCGCAAGAACCAGGTCCCTAGGTCTAAGGTCAAGGTCACACTTAGAGGTCAAAGGATACAAGAATGAAAACTTTGTCCGGAGCATATCTTCTTCATGCATGAAAGGACTTTGATGTAGCTTGGCACAATTGTACACCATCATGAGACGGAGTGTCTTGCGCAAGAACCAGGTCCCTAGGGGTAAGGTCAAGGTCACACTTAGAGGTCAAGGATACAAGAATGAAAACTTTGTCCGGAGCATTTCTTCTTCATGCATTGAGGGATTTTGATACAACTTGGCACAAATGTTCACAAGCATGAGACGGAGTGTCATGCGCAAGAACCAGGTCCCTAGGTCTAAGGTCAAGGTCACACTTAGAGGCCAATGGTCAGATACAAGAATGACTTTGTCCGGAGCATTTCTACTTCATGCATGGAGGGATTTTGATGTAACTTGGCACAATAATACACCATCATGAGACGGAGTGTCATGCACTGGTCCCTTCTTTTGAATTACTTCCCTTTGCTGTTACTATAAATAGCTTATATTGTAACTTTTTCATTACAAGTCGTAGGGAAAAATCGAGACCACTTTTCTGTAGTACAACATGCATGTTACATCCAATTCTGAGGTGTATTTTGAGCTATCTCTACCTGGTAAGGATTTTTGTGTGGACTTGTAATTTTTTTTTTTTGATTTTTTTTTTCTCTTTAAAGATTAACTTCCCTTAATTGTTACTATAAATAACTTACATTGTAACTTTTTTATAATTGTCCGTAGGGAAAAACCAAGACCACTTTTCTGTGGTACAACATTGATGCTACTTTCAAATTTTGGGTGTATTTTAAGGTATCTCTACCTTTGTGGACTTAGAAAAATAAAAGAATTACAATAATTTCTAAAAAAAAAACATTGTAAACAACTAGAAAATTAAAATTCCCTTTGCAAATACAGGTGCTAGTGTAAAGAAATTTGCTGTGACGGGCGTATATTGTAACATTCTGGCACTCTTGTTTAATTATGTCTCCCACCACACAGTGGTGTGGGAGACTTATTTACTCCACAGTCTGTCTGTCTGTCTGTCACAAAGCTTGTCCGCACTCTAAGTCGAACATTTCTCATCCGATCTTCACCAAACTTAAACAAAATGTGTTTGACCATAAGACCTCGGCCAAGTTCGATAACTAGCCAAATCCGCTGAGGCACTTTTGAATTATGGCCCTTGAATTACTGATTGAGTCCACTCGTCCAAGCCGTCTAACTGGGTCCATTCATCTAAGCCATCTAGAGAAACTAAACATTTTCATAGGGGCAGTTGTGCGAGTCATGTGCTTTTCTCAAAAGCATCTCTAGGTACTAATTATGTACACTACTTTATTGGTAAAGAACATGTGCAAATATTATCATGAAAATGAACTAAAACAATACTAATAAAACATCAGTAAAATACTACAACAAAACTTCAATTCTGTACTTTATTATGCACCCCCGCCTTCAAAGAAGGTGGATAAATTGTTTGGCAGATGTCTGTCGGTCGGTCCATAGACCAATTGGTTTCCGGATGATAACTCAAAAATGCTTGGGCCTAGGATCATGAAAGTTGATAGGGAGGTTGGTCATGTCCAGCAGGTGACCCCTATTGATTTTTAGGTCAGTTGATCAAAGGTCAATTAAACGGTTTACGGATGATATCTCAAGCACACTTGGGCCTAGGATCATGAAAGTTGATAGGGAGGTTGGTCATGACTAATAGACGACCCCTTTTGATTTTGAGGTCAGTTGGTCAAAGGTCAGGGTCACAGTGACCCTGAACAGCCATAATTGCATGGTAAAGTGGAAATTCATCTAATATTTCTTATAATTCTAGCCTGAATATTTAGGGGAAAAAACAACAAACAAATCTTTGTAACAGCAACTGTTTCCAACCAAGACACACTGACAGATCGATATATTGTTGCTGTTTTTGAAGATATTGTTTGTCGTTTTTTATTAGCTCACTTGAGCACAAAGTGCTCATGGTGAGCTTTTGTGATAACGCTATGCCGGGCGTCCGTCACCCGTCGTGCGTCCGTCACCCGTCGTGCGTCCATCCGTCCGTCAAGTCGTCCGTCCGTCGTGAACAATTGTGTTTAAACAACATCTCCAAAACCACTGAATGGATTTTAATGAAACTTGGCCTGGATGTTCCTTGGGTGGTCCTCTACCAAAGATTGTTCAAATTTTACCAATTCGTCGAAAAAAAAAAAAAATAAAACATGGCCGCCAGGGGGGCGTGGTCACTTTTCCCTATATGTATATAGTGGAAACTTTAAAAATCTTCTTGTGTGAAACTACTGGCCCAATTTTAAAATAATTTAACACGAATAGTTCTTGTGATACCCTCTGCCAAGATTGTTCAAATTATTACGATTCGTCAAAAAACATGGCCGCCAGGGGACGTGGTCACTTTTCCCTATATGTATATGATGGAAATTTAAAAAATCTGCTTGACAAGGTTTGAAACTGCTGCCTTGATTTTAAAATGATTTATCACAAGTGGTCCTTGTGATGCCCTCTACCAAACTTGCTCAAATTATTTTAATTCGTAAACGTGGCTGACAGAGGGCGTGGTTACTTTCCCCTATATTTATATAGTGGAAAATTTAAAAAACTTCCTGTGTGAAACTGCTTGCCCGATTTTAAAATAATTTTACACAAATGGTTCTTGTGTATTCCGATTCGTCAAAAAACATGGCTGCCGGGAGGCGTGGTTACTTTTCCCTATATGTATATGGTGGAAATTAAAAAAAATCTTCTTTTGTGAAACTGCTGCCCTTATTTCAAATAAAATAATTTTACACAGTTGGTCCTTCTGATAATTTTGATTTGTCAAAAAACATGGCCGCCAGAGGGCGTGGTTACTTTTCCATATATGTATAAAGTGGAAACTTTAAAAATTGTGTAATATATATATAATATAGGCTAACACAGAAGAAACCTAACTCTGTACTTGTACCATTACGTCATACAAATGCACTTGAAATCTTGTACAGGCGAGCGCTTTAGGGTCAATGACCTCTTGTTTGAAATGTCAAACATTTATTCATGTATTTAAAACATCATAACTTCCTTAAAATATTTGTGAAAACACCACCATTTGTTTACTACATAGATTTACTCCTGGACTATAACATACCATTTTAATTTTTAGCCCACCATCATAGATGGTGGGCTATTCAAAACACTCTGTGTCCGTGGTCCGTCGTCCGTCCGTACGGCCGTCCGTCAGTCCTTCCGTTAACAATTTCTCGTTATCGCATCTCCCCAGAAACTACTGGGGGGATTTTGACCAAACTTTGTCAGAATGATGTATTTGTACCCTAGTTGTGTCCCGCAGAAAATCAGACTGGTTCAACAATTTTTGAGTGAGTTATGGCCCTTTGTTTATTTTGATTTCTAATATAGTTTTATATCCAGCGGCCCTCCAAGTAGTTAATTAGTTTTTTATGGCCTTACCTGTAGAAGGGTCATAAAGTCTGCAGACACTAATGAGATAATTATTCAAGTTGTTCATTATTTTCCTATTACACCTCAGCAGTGAGTGGACTACCCTAGTAGATTGATGGTTAATTTGTTTAGTACTCACATTTCTGGGTTTAATTATTAGTTATAATATAAGTAATTATATGTGCATTCTTTGTTTCCATAGTAAGAAAAAATAATAATTGCATATTACTCATTAATGGTGTCATCTCTCTTGTTTAGGGTATGGGTTTAATTATTAAGTATAATATAAGTAATTATATTTGCATTCTCTGTTTCCGTAATAAGAAAAAAAATGCATTTAACTCATTAATGGTGCCATCTCTCTTGTTTAGGGTCAAGGTCACTTATTTCGATCTAGTAACCTACTTTTTTGTTTTTAACCTACAACATTAAAATTTGGACCACATGTTTAGTTTTGAGTGGCCTGATGAACCTTGACATGAGTTGACCTTGATTTTGACCTAGTGACCTACTTTCACATTTCCGTAGCTACAGCCTTCAGATTTGGACCACATGCCAAGGTTTGTGTACCGAAATAAACTTTGACCTTGACATTGACCTAGTGACCTACTTTCACATTTTTGAAGGTACAGGCTTCAAATTTGGATAACATGCATAGTTTTATGTTCCAAAATAAAATTTGACCTTGATTTTGACCTAGTGACCTACTTTCGCATTTCTCAAGCTACCGCCTTCAAATTTGGACCACATGCATAGTTTTGTGTACCGAAATGAATTTTGACCTAGTGACCTACTTTCACATTTCTCAAGCTACAGGCTTCAAATTTGGACCACATGCATAGTTTGGTGTTCTGAATTGAAATTTGACCTTGATTTTTACATAGTACCTACTTTCACGTTTCTTTAGCTACAGCCTTCAGATTTGAAGCACATTCATAGTTTTGTGTACCGAAGTGAACTTTGACCTTGAAATCGATCTAGTGACCTACTTTCACATTTCTCAAGCTACAGCATTCAAATTTTTACCACATGCATGGATCACATGCACAGTTTTGTGTACCGAAATGAACTTTGACCTTGATCTTGACCTAGTGACATATTTGTGCTTTGCTCATAGCACATTCATATATTGACCAATCTCTTTGATATTTGGTATGTAAGTACATTGTATGGAGCCAAAATTACCAATTGGTATTAGAGGTCACTGGATCTAAGGACTGTGATGACCTGGATTCTGACATAGTTACCTACTTTTAGGATTTTGAGCTAGTCTTGAAATCTGGAACGTTAAAAAATGACTCAATGGTGGTCGCCAAGATCACTCTGTGATCTCTTGTTAGTTTTTAAGTTTTGAATATAGCCAGTCTATAATCTTCTCTCCAATGATTTCTCTGATAAAATCTCTAAAATTGGCTGGCATTTGTCACTATATTCATGAAATAAAAGAAATATCTAAAAGATATGGAATTTTGTGACAAATTCTTTATTATCAGTCTAGCGGCTAGTCAAGTTGCTACATCATGTTGTGAGAAAATCCAGGATTTTATATGTTCGTATTTGCCAGCCTTAGAAAATTTAAAAAAAAACACGCAGATTCGATCAGTGTTTAGTAACATAAAACATATCCCAGACAAATACAAACTTAAGATTTAATGTATAGTAAAAAGTAGCATTGTGTTTTTGTTATTGTTTTCAGTTTTTGAAACAGACCTGGCTGTGAATACAAAAAAATAAAAATAAAAAATAAAATAATGTTAGTATACTTCACGGCTTTATTCAAAACATTAAAAAATCAAATTACCTTCCTATGATATATTGGTCAGATTTTACATGTACTAATTTACGAAACCCTTGCAACTCCTTAGTTACAGAAGACAATAAATAATATATGTTCGCTATAAACAAAGCAGAAATAACCAGAAATAATTCTACTCAGCATGATAATATAATAAAGCACCAATTTAGTACTTTTCATATAAAACTATTTTCAATGCTGCAGTAATTATGATACTTTCTAACAGTTTTAAGTTTAATGATGAAATACTATCTCATTTGCATGATAATATCTTATTGAGTACTGTACCAAATTAACACTATAATTCTATACTGAATATATTTTTCGTATAGAATTACCTATATATACCTGGCAACCGAATGGTAGTGTTTCACAAATATTTCAAAGAAGTTATGCTGTTGAAATGCATGAATAAATGTTTAAAATTTCAAACAAAAAATAACGCACAAGGTTGACAATATACCAATCTGTCAATGTGTCTTGGCTGTAAAAAAGCTTTTGACTCTCTTTTATGGAAATTTGTTTTTTCCCCGTAAATATTCAGGCTAGAATTATAACAAATATTAGCTGAATTAACATTTTACCATGAAATTGTGTTTTTCTGTAATAACAATTGGTATTTCATTTGTTTTGATACAGTATTAGTATTTTATTGAATTGTATAGAATTAGTATTTTATTTCAAAAAGTACAACATTAGTATAGATTTACACCTCTTCTATATGCAAATGCAGTACAGAATTTATGTTTTGTTGTAGTAATTTATTGATGTTTTATTAGTATTGCAATAGCTTATTTTCATGATGCAGTTTGCACTTTTTTCTTTACCAATTAAATAGTGTACAGAATTTGTATCTAACTATAGTGTTTTGTTTACCCCTTTTTCATATGGGGATGATACAAAGATTATAATACTCTCCTAAACGTCTTATCGATTGGACTATTTACGTGAGAGAACGCCAAAACGACAATCAAAATTCTATTTCTTAAATTTTCAACATCCATTTCCTCATCATTGAGAAAGAAGCAGATGCTTTGTGTATGGTTAATAGATATTGATCTACAATAAGGTTATGCATTTGTCTTTTATAATTCAAACCCTTTTCAAAATTTTAACATAGGTCTATTTTACTCATACAATAGCTCAGCAGCCAGTGCACATATTTTGTATGTTTTTTTTCTGAATGTTGAGAAAGTGAAGGAATTACAGAAATGTGATATCCCCTTTCTAAATACAAATAATGTTTTCACTAATAAGAAGAGAAGTGAGGTTTGAAATCAATTAACACAGAAAAGTAACCGATAGTAGCTACAATGATCGATAACACTAAAATAACATACAAAGTAGCAAAACTATTATTGTAAAACAGCAAAAACCGACAATGGTTTCGGAATTTTAAGTTCAGAACTGGGTAAAACATAGTACTTTTTGCTTCGGAACTGCTGAATGGCTGCTCAATCATAAAGTGAATGTAAGATTCAAGGAAAATTAAGATGAGAAAAAGGTGTTTTTTCTCTTACTTTGCTTCTTTTGGGCCACACGATTGTATTACAGTAGCTTATACAATTTGTGAGTTTAAGAGATACTAGTAGACAGTGAACGACAGTACTATTCGATATTGAATCTTCAGCGATAAGTATAGATACAAAATGATAAGAAATAATACATATAAACATTAAATATTAATATTGAATATCTAATATCACTTTTTTTGACAGGAATTTCTCAAAATCATTTTCTTAGAATAAATTTATAGTAGGGTAACAATTTCTTAAAACACAACATTATATTTTATTACAGGCAATCTGTTGATCAAACACGATGTCAGAAACGACTTACGACACTAACAGGTTTCGGCTAAGATGTCTTATAAGGGAATGCGGAAACATAATATTCAAATATAGAGTAGAAGAGAAAGTTAAACCTCTCACGATAGAGCATTTTCTTCAAGACCCTGAAAACAAGCGAAAATTAGACAGCCTTCATAAAAAGCTCGTAATCACTGGAGAACAGTATGACCACCTGTATCCAGATTCGGGATCGCCGTCTACCGAAGACTTTGACATTACACTCTGGCTGGTTATACTGCGAACCTTTTGTTGCTCCAGGCCTTATAATGACCCACTCTGGTACAAATCAAAGAGTCCAGAAGCAAATGACTTTTCACCTGAAGCAGATGTAGTTAGAATACGGGACCACAAATCTGAGGTAGGAACACGATTGAAACAGGCAAAGGAGCATTGCCTCTCCAGTAATTGTGCTTAGAATCATTCATATCTATCCGTGAAATTGAAGTTAAATAAGTACGTGTATCATGCATTTCCACTACCGTCCATGAACAGACTATGTCAAACCGAGCTTGCAACTTTTTTATTTTTGGCATGTTGGGCGACCTGCGGAATTTCCACTTCCTACTTCATGATGTATCAGTTTCAGAAGTTAATGAATTGCTGTCCTTGAAAACGTTGTTAATCTCTTGGACGCCAATTTTCAATTGTTTACGCGCATCGGTGTTACCTTGTTAGTACGGAAAGCTATGTTTTTTTTACGACTGAAGAATAGTGAAGTAGTATTGCAAATCACGCAATCGTACGGAAATTATCAAGATCTATTCCCTTTTGATTAGTATTGACGATTATGTAGAGCCGCTTATTGAAATGGTTTTTTCTCAGTTTTTGATAAAAAGGAGTAAATAAAACTTCACCGTTTTACATTTTACAGGTAGAAGATGCCAAGGGACAAGAGCTTAACGATAAAAACTTCAAAAAAAAATGGGAAGACTTGTACCAGGTGAGATAAGAACAAGTAAAATCAAAGCGCTCAAAGCGCTGATGGTGGCTGCTAATCAATGTTTAAAATATTACAAAGAAAGCGACAACTGAGGAATTGTTAATATAAACCATAAGAACTTTTTTTGCCTTTTTTTTTGATATTCGGCTTTGGTTTCAAAATGAATCCTTTTTCACTGCCAGTCATTGTTTACATACACACTGATTCAGTCTTTAACGAATAGTTTTGATCCTTTTTGATTATTTGTGAATTTATAAATAATACAAGCTTTTTCTCCAAATCATTCAGCTTTTAAGATTTCCCTTTTAAAGCTTTTGGGCATTGTCTGTCATGAATTATTATACACACTGATTTAGTCCGTATCAGATAGCTGTGGTTTTCATGAGACTTTTGTGAAAGAAAACAACACAAACATGCATCACAAATGCATCTCAGAATGTCAGTTCTGCAACCAGTGTATTTTAGAGGTGCGTTAATTATCACTCCATCTGTTATACTCAAAAGTTCGATAGACATAACAGCAGGCTTCGCATAAAAGCTGGACTTTAAGTCAGACAAACTTTAACTTTAGTCAGACCGAGAAAAACGTCGAAAAATATGTAACTGGCGAAACGAAACCGTTTTAATTTTTATACATATATTTGTATCAATCCAGATATATTGAGACGCACCATCAGAAAACCAACATAGTTCGTTTGCGACCAGCATGGATCCAGACCAGCCTGTGCATCCGCGCAGTCTGGTCAGAATCCATGCTGTTAGCTTTCAAAGCCTATTGCAACTAGAGAAACTGTTAGCGAACAGCAAGGATCCTGACCAGAGTGTTTGATCTGGGTTCATGCTGGTCACAAATGCACTATGTTGTTTTTCTCATGGTGCGACTCGAATGAATTTAGCTGAAGTGAGCAGAATCTGTCTTGAAACAATTCAATTTTTAAGTTGGTCAAATCTGTTATCCGACGACTTGCTACAGTATGACAGATTGCCGTTTCAAAAAGGCGAGTATTAGTATCACCGCTGCGCCCACTTTCACGGGCTTACAAGTTGATGAATCGTGATACAGTAGCACCACTTAGTCAAAGCGAGCTTGCAACATTTGTCAGCTTGGGCGACCTGTGGGTTTCCACGTTGATAATTCGTGTTTTGTCAGACGAAATTGTACCGAATACATGTGTATCTATGCATACATATAGTATCTTATATTGTACATTTGCTAAAGGAAGATTATCCGTGATGGAATATTATTTAGAAAACATACATGTCTTTGATTCTCACGGCAGGTCACATTGCAAACAATATCGAATAAATTTTAACTGAATGTTCTTTTATTTTTGTTCACTCTCGTATTGCTAAGCATGTTTTAGTATATTTTGTTCTTGATATAACGATGAACTGTACATGTTCAAGTTATATCCATAAATTACTGTCCTGTTCATAAATCATCTCACTTAATTTGCGCTAATTAGTGTTAATTGGCAGTATCAACGCCTGAGGAAATCCATATCACTGCTGATTATCGATTTTCTATAAATAGCCTAATTAACATGTGGTCATATTTTTGCGTGCTTGAAACGAAAACGAGACAATGCAGTCGAAAATTCAGTAACATTCTTAGATCACTAGGGTTGCATTAATATAATATCTTACAATTTGATAGCTATGACGAACATTTAAGTTTGCTCTGACATATTTGAAAAGTGTTACAACTTGCTGGAAAAGCTACCAGAGGTACAAACTGGTATTGTCTATGGACCGGAAATGTTTGGAAACTTTTCCGTTGAAATTCCGTTTCTATTTTTAGCCGCGGATTATTGCTAGCAGAAGTCATTGTTCTTTATCAAATAAAGCCTTAAATTTCGGGAGTTATACGTGTGACACTGCGGTTAGGAAACATTTTTGAATTGTCAGTCTGGATTACCAGGCTAGGTTTCTATATATATATATATGCTACCTTTTCTACGTTATAAGCTACGTGACCTCTGGGGCAGTACTATGCAATAGCTAATCAATATCATCGCTCCAGTTCAGGTGACATGAGGTCATCGTTTATTCACGTGACCATAAATTTGCACATTTGTATTCATACACATGGTTGTTTTAATTAAAACGTTGACTTCAGTTTGTATTGATTTTAGTCGCCGAATTTACATTAAAAATGGTATTAAGGCAAATATTGTAGCTTTGCATATTCTGCACGTTGTGTAGATAATTGTTTTCCTGGAAAGCTTGGAACTATTTTTGGTTGTGTTGTTAGGATGGTCTTAAGAACTGACAAGATTTCTCGAACTGAGTATTCTTTTTGACACTGGTGGCAACAGCCACCAAAAACGGGGCATGTAAATTATTATATAAATGTTCTGAAAGCAAAAGATGCTAAAATGTGCTCATGGCTCCAAACTGTGTCCATTAAGTACAGCTGTGATCTTGATTCTGTTACGTAGGTGGGTCATACTGACGAACGCTGGGATCTACCACAGTCGGTCTTCGTTTGAAAATTAATAGGGCTGATAAACCTTTCCAATAAAATTTGGTTTCTATACGTCATTCAGTTTGAATGTCACACTGGCACTGTCTCCAACAGGTTGTCATGGGGACTTAAAGGATTTAGAAACCTTTTTTGTTTCTTGAAAAGAAGACTTCAATCATTCTAGCATTTAATATATCTTGTACGGCAAATTATGTTAATGGCATATGTTCTGTATTAAACATACTCAAAACGAGATACGTTGGGCATTGTGCTCACTGCTACAAGTAGACACCGTCGTTTATATGACTGAAAATTTGTTGAAAAAGACGTTAAACCCGAACACACACACACACACAAAACGAGATACATCCTCCAGACGAAAAGATCATTAAATCGGATCAACACGACACTTTTAATTTTTATATCGTAATTTCCTGCGATCCGATGGATCTATTTTTCGATGAATATGTAGTGTTTACCATGTATGAAACTCATTAAATGATGTAAAGAAGAACCCTTGGAAACTTAGAACGCAACAATACAAATTAATATCAGAATCGGTTTGTACGAGCCTGTTCAAGAGGGGTAATGAAATGCATTGAACTATTTCTATTGACTTGAATGTTTTTTTTGTTCTTATCGTTTATGAGTTCAAAGCAAATTAAATATTTTACTTGAAGGAAAAATGGCGTTTATAATCATTTAACTTCTCAGCATTGAATCGTCTTTTCTTTTTAGATCATTCTTCGTGCTGGAAGTGGAATTGATGGTTTGGAAAGCCGTATACAGCATATCAAAGACATGGAATTTGATGCAACAAAGGATGAAGAAGTTGAGACAGACTTTATGACATGGAAGAAAATGGAAAGGGAGTTTGAGCAAGGTTCTCCAACTTTCATAATTTTGTCTTAAAGAAATGCTTTTTTTTTTGGGAACGGATGACAGATACACCACGTCTGTTGTTTTAATAGGATATATTTAAAAGACTGACCTACATGAATGTATTAATAATAATTATCTTGGTAACAATCTTTTAAAGGCTCATAATATGTTTTCATATATATTTTATGTTTTAGCTTCCACACTTCTCACGAAGATAAACAGTTTCTTATTTGGTATCGAATATTATTTGTGAAAATTGTTATTCATGTATTGCAAGAAAATATTATTGAATCCTTTGTTTATAGTTACCTTTCGTTGTGGATTTAAGTTCATGTGTAATATTGAGTATGAATCTTTTAATCATGAAATTATTTGTAATATCTTTATCTGTTTTTTTTTACATACAGTCTACAGCCTTATAGATCTTAAATAAGACACGTCAAAACAACACTGTTTGTAATTTGAAGATAATGCTAGTCTTTCATGTCTTTGTTTTGCTTTATAGATACTCCAGTACAAATATTGTAATGTGTGAAAATTATAACAAATTCGAGATACTACTTCGTGTATATAACAGAAAATTGTAACATAGATAACGAATATTTGAGCCGTCTTCCTCAGAACTACTATGATTGTTGTTTTCAGGACTTGATTTATCGATGTGTGAATCAAAAATATTCCGGCTCAAACTGTATTCTTTACTTGTTGACGGTGGGACTAGAGTATTTAAAAACATTCTTGATGACAAGCTTCCCCCATCAAGTCTCAAATTAGCCATTGCAAACAACACAAGCACGATAAAGTTTCTTGAAGGCAAAGGTGTGATAAATGCCACTCAACTTAAGCTACTATACCCAAGTTCAGGACCGCCATTGTCAGAAGAATTTGATATAACGCTTCTAGCCATCTTGCTTCGCAATTTTTGCTTCAAGACGAGACTTCCGGTTTGGAGTTCTAAAGGCCAGCCACCTGTGACAGACACTTCCCCAGAGGCTAATATTGTACGCATAAGAGAGCATAGGAACGAGGTATGTATCCGTCTATCTTGTTATTTATTAATTGTCTGTTTCAATGTGAAATATCTATTCATTTATTTCTACCAGGGAAACAAAAGCTACAATATTTTTCTACATTTATTTTGTCAACCTCTTTTAAATTCCCGAGAATTATAGCCTTCTTGGTGCTACCTTACAGTACAGATAAACCCCCTTCAATATTTTCGGGACAGTAAATTATAAGATGAAAAAGAACCTGCAACATTTTCTTTTTTGTCATGGTGGGCATTCTGCGGGGTCCCTCTTTTTCTATTTTATTTCATGTTATTCGAAATAGACTACGAACATGTAACATTCATTGTTTTATTGACCTCATTATTGTATTGTTACATATTTAAAGAGCATATAACGTAATCCATACATAAGAAATTTATGATGAACCAATTTAATGACTTAAAAATTTAGTTTTGAAGGAACATAATCTATATTTGCCAAAGTAATTGCCTCGGTAGATCTGAGAGAAACTTGAAAGAATAAGTTGGCATGTTTTTGGCCGCTCTAAAAATCTTCGAGCGAGAAGACACCGGGCGCAAACATGAAACAATACGCGATGCGAAAATAATCCTAAAAACCTGCAAATTGTATCTAGTAGCCTACACGGACCACACCAGAATGCATGACCGTAGACCTCAGCTTACTCCGGCTTCGTACCAAAACGGTACCTCGAAAAAAGTCAGGGGCTACTGCCAAACATCTAGTGCTTAAAAGCATGCTTACAAAAAAGCAAGGACCCCAAATTATCCACCAAGAACGGCACCAGTTAAATATTTGTGACACAGCTCATGGCTACCGCCGGTACAGACCAGACTGTATGGGCCTACCACACGATCACCAAGGGATGTTTTACATACACCACTTCACAAAACGCAATGCAATATAGGCCTTACTAATACCCTAGTGAAGCCAACAGACACTTCACTTGTGCAAAACGCAAACCAAACTGGAGATAGCCAGTACTATAGTGATGCACTTCGGACACTTCACTTTGCAAAAAACGCAATGCAATCTCAGACTCGCCAATTCTATAGTGGTGCACTACAGACACTCCACTTTGCAAAACACTCAGTGCAATCTCGGACTCGCCAATACTTTAGTGGTGCACTACAGGCACTTCACAAGCAAGCAAGGCAATGCAACACAATCTAGGACTCGCCAGTACTATAAAGACGAAACCTAGTGACTCGAAGCAACACGGGACAACCAACCTTAAATAGCTATGTGCATATTTCACAATTACAATTCTTGGTGTCATGAACGAGCTCTACTGGTTCAGGAATCCTAATACCAATGGTAAGCCCTTATATACGCATACATACATACACAACTAAGCTGACCATGACCATTACTGACAGACGACAATGCCAATTCCACTGAACAATTATGAAACAAATGTTTCACGCTAAATACCTATATTTATCTATATTTCGACATTCATTGTATAAATTACTACGTGACCATGAAAACAAAACAACCCGTTTAGATTCACTCTCGTTAACCAGATGCCTCGCCTGATCCCCACCCCTCAGCTTTACCTGAGCGACAATCCTAATAATTAAAAAAAACAATTACTGATTCATATAAGTAACATAAAGAATTATTATCAGTGAGCTTTAACGTATCAATGAAACTTAGACATAAATGAAATAATAAAGATAATGTAGTGCACAAGTTCATATCATTTCTTTTCCTCTGTTTATCTTAAGAATAAGAACGTCCCAGTGTAATCATCTAACTTCCGATATCCTCACAAAGTTCGAAACAAACTTCTTTAGTAAACGCTGATATTTAAAATAAAAACAAATAAATTCACTAATTGTCTCTAGTTCAGTCCCATGTCCGGGATTTATCTTGATGTGTACATATACCAAAGCCACTTTCAAAGCGTCGCCACGTAATATTTTACAGTACCTGGAAGTTCTTCGATTTAGTTTCTGTGTAACCAAATGTTCTAACGTTATTTCCTTGGATGTGTTTGTAATTGGATATCGGAGACGTCATAATGTTGCACTACCAGATCACTTTCAACAAACGTCATAATTTGAACGATCCTAAAAGGATAATACTAAAAACAGCAAATCTGATACAAAATAACCTATGTTGCATGTAATACCAAGAAAAACACTAAACGTTTTAGGCGTTTCTCTTTTTCTTTTACAAAAATATATTAAACAAAAGCCTTAATATGTAACAACTATAGGGGTGTTGCGGGAGGGCAAGTTAAACTTTACTGAACGACGTGTAGAAATACAGTGAAGATTTTGCACGGGATTGTTGCTTTTATATCGAACAGTTAGCCATGTTCTTGGCTCGCTACACATACACTACAGTTCTGTATTGATAAAACGGGAACCAGTTTAACTTGGGGATAAAAGCAAATTAATCCCGATTCCTTAACAACGGACAAACTTTATTTCTCAAGAAATAAACAAAATTATTTTAAGGAAATAATTTATATTATTTCATGTTATTAGAAATAAAATAAGAACAGGTAACATTAATTGTTTTGTTTACCTCATTATTACATCTTTAAAGAGCATATAACGTAATACATAACATAAGAAATTTATGATGAACCAATATAATGACTTAAAATTTAGTTTTAAAGGAACATATTCTATCTTTGCCAACGTAAATGCATCAATAGATCTGAGAGAAACTTGAAAGATTAAGTTGGCATGTTTTTGGGTGCTCTAAAAATCTTCGAGCGAGAGGAGACCAGGCGCAAACATGAAACAATACGCAATGCGAAAATAATCATAAAACACCTGCAAATGGTATTTAATAGCCTACACGGACCACATCCGAATGCATGACCGTAGACCTCAGCTTACTCCGGCTTCGCACCAAAACGGTACCTTGAAATAAGTCAAGGGCTACTGCCAAACATCTAGTGCTTGGAAGTAAATTGTTCAACATGCGCCCGGCACCCAATCTCTACCAGGTCGATTGATTTTTTCCGCCACAATAAATTTTGCAAAAAATTTATCCCCCAAAAATCAACAGACTGAAGAGTAAAACATTTACATTTTTTTTTGATAAAGCATCTCTTAAGTAATCGATGAAAAACTCTAGCCCGACTTCGTTCAGATGGACGCCATCCGTGCGATAGAAATTGAGACTGAGAATTCCTAGCGTGCTAGAAGTTACTGGAGAGCAATCGCCGTGACAGAACAACATGCTGTTATGGCTTGGCCTAACTATTGAAAACTCCGACAGTTTGTGCACTGGACAAATTGGACCGGTTTCTCCTGGTATTTTCAGCAAAATTTGATTCCCTCTCTGACATGAGCTCGTCCACTGTTCTATAGAATTAATCTTGTCCTTACACTCTTTCTGAGCGGTTTCAACGTGACCGTCAGCAGACAACTTCAGAATGCCCCCTTTACAAAAATTTGACAACTGGACCGCCCCTTTAACCAATAACGCCAAGTTTACATATTCGCCTCTGCAAATCTGTTGCTTAAGAGGCAAAGGCATATGTGCCGCCAAATCGTCATTGGCTAGACGAACAGAAGGTACGTTTTGTGCATTTTGCAATGAGCTTTGACCTGTTTGGTCTGGCCATAAAGACGAACTACTAGAATTGCCCTGTACGTTTACCTCGCCACACCCCACAGAATGTTTACTTTGATTCGCTGTATCAGTTACATTATCTTGCAAAATACCAGAACCATGTAAAATAGTTTCAAAATCAATAACATTATTATTGCACCCGCTGGCATCATCCTGTAGGAGTCTGTCTCTGTATCGTCTGCCCCATCCGTCTCAAGGTCATGTGGTTGTTGATTTCGAACCTCGTCACCAACCATTTCCTCCGCATTACGTTTCGGACACCTCGTTTTAAGGTGGTTATCCTGTTGCTGTTGGTTATGCTGGTCATCCTGGCGATTCGGTCTTACATTCTGCCCTTGACTATCATCGTTCCTGTCTCGGCCCCGCCGTCTGTGCCTAACCCTTTCACGTGACATCTCAACTTTGAAATTACTAATTACAGTGTACTGACGACGTGTAGAACAGTGTAAGTTAAACTTTACTGAACGACGTGTAGAAATACAGCGAGATGTGTGCTTTTATTCGAACAGTTAGCCATGTTCTCGGCTCTTTACACATACACAACAGTTCTGTATTGATAAAACGGGAACCAGTTTAACTCTTAACTCCGGGATAAAAGCAAATTAATCCCGATTTCTTAGTAACGGACAAACTTCTCAAGAAATAAACAAAATTATTTTAAGGAAATAATTTGTATTATTAAGTGCGGCCGCATGAAACGTCCCAGACGTTAATGTTGTTTCAGCGGTAGCGTTTAGGTTTTCAGCTTGAATATTTGGGCTCGGGCGGTTCCAATACTACCGCTTTCATAGTTTTGTGTCCTTCGGACATGTCGCATGCCGTTTGGTTTTGTCTTTTAATAGTTAATGTGTATTTAAAATCATAACCTCAGATCCCCTCTTTTAATTCTTGTTCCATTAGTTATGCCCATTGTTTTGTCAAGGGCAAGTATGTTCATCCAAATTTAGAATCATAAAACGCCGTATTCTTAGACAACCCTACGAGGATAGGCTAAGATTACGGGAAATAAGTTATGACATGCATAAATGATGTTGTTAACTTACTTATTTCACTGAAAATAGCGATTTTTTTTCATGCCTACCGTACTAAATGTATTTCGTGATATCGATCCGCCATTTTGGGTTAGTATAATCTTAAACGATATATTAATGGCGGCGCGCGAAAATATATAGAAATACGAGGGTTAAAGTTAGATTAAAAAAATATTCTATACTTTAAATTTTATAAGTTTAGTTTGCTTGTCACTCGAGTTTTCCGCGAAAAAACAGGCGAAATCAACACCAGTATACATACATTCTTTTTTTTCTAAAACCATACTAAATATATATTTTTTTATTTTTATTTTTGGAAAATGACAGACAAACGTAGAATTATATTGTTAATGATAGCTCAAAAGTTAACAATTTCTCGTTATCGCATCTCCTCAGAAACTACTAGGGGGATTTTGACCAAACTTTGTCAGAATGATGTATTTGTACCTTAGTTGTGTCCCCCTGAAAATCAGACTGGTTCAACAATTTTTGAATGAGTTATGGCCCTTTGTTTACTTTTATAATTTACATAGATTTATATAAGGAAAGAATTTGAAAATCTTATTGTCCAAAACCACAGAGCCTAGGGCTTTGATATTTGGTATGTAGCATCATATAGCGGTCCTCTACGTTGATCATTCAAGTTATTTCCCTGGGGTCACATATGGCACCGCCCCGAGGGTTAAATGGTTTATATAGACTTATACAGGGAAAAACTTTGAAAAACCTCTTGTCCAAAACCACAGGGCCTAGGGCTTTGATATTTTGTATGTAACATCATCTAGTGGTTTTCTACTTAGATTGTTCAAATAATTCTCCTAGGTTCGAATATGGCCCCACCCTGGGGGTCACATGGTTTACATAGAGTCATATAGGGAAAAACTTTGAAAATCTTCTTGTCCACACCACAAAACTTGGGTTTTGATATTTGTGATATAGCATCATCTAGTAGTTCTCTACCAAGTTTGTTCAAATTATTCTTCTAGGGTCAAATAAGACCCCGCCCCAGGGGTCACATTGTTCTTAAAGACTTTTATGGGAAAAAACGTTTAAAATTTTATTGTCCATAACCTACAACATTCAAATTTAGACCACATGTATAGTTTTGAGTGGCAAGATGAACCTTGACATGAGTTGACCTTGATTTTGACCTAGTGACCTACTTTCACATTTCTGTAGCTACAGCCTTCAAATTTGGACCACATGCATAGTTTTGTGCACCAAAAAAACGTTGACCTGGACATTAACCTAGTGACCTACTTTCACATTTTTTAAGGTACAGGCTTCAAATTTGGACCACATGCATAGTTTTATGTTCAGAAATGAAATTTGACCTTGATTTTGACCTAGTAACCTACTTTCACATTTCTCAAGCTACAACCATTCAGTTTGGACCACATGCATAGTTTTGTGCACCGAAAGAAACTTTGACCTTGACATTGACCTAGTGACCTTACTTTCACATTTTTGAATGACCAGGCTTCAAATTTGGACCACATGCATAGTTTTGTGTTCCAAAATGAAATTTGACCTTGAATTTGACCCAGTGACTAACTTTCACATTTCTCAAGCTACAGCCTTCTTATTTGGACCGCCTGCATAGTTCTGTGTACCAAAATGAACTTTGATCTTGAGATTGACCTAGTGACCTACTTTCACATTTCTCAAGCTAAGTGCTTCAAATTTGGACCACATGCATATTTTTGTGATCTGAATTGAATTTGACATTGATTTTTACCTAGTACCTACTGTCACATTTCTCAAGCTACAGCCTCCAAATTTGAAGCACATGCATAGTTTAGTATACCGAAATGAACTGTGAACTTGAAATGGAACTAGTGATCTTCTTTCACATTTCTAAAGCTACAGCTTTCAAATTTGGACAACATGCATGGACCACATGCACAGTGTTGTGTACAGAAATGAAATTTGACCTTGATTTTGACCTCGAGCTAGTCTTGAAATTTGGAACATTAAAAATGGCTCAATGGTGGGCGCCAAGACCACTCTGTGAACTCTTGTAGAAAATATTTTATACTTTAAATTTTATGATTTGATTTTGCCTGTCACTTTAGATTTCCGCGCATATAGAATCGGGCGAAATCAACACCCGTATGTACGACAGGCATGACAAATCGCTATTTTAAGTGAAATAAGTAAGTTCACAACGTCATTTATGCATGTTCTAACATATACTTGATGCCTCTTACATACGTCCGTAATCCTAGCCTATCTTCATAGGATTGTCTAGTAATGCGGAACTTCCGTAATCCTAGAATCGGAGGCTAGCATTACGGTACCATAATCGTAGCCACTGCCTTTCATAAAATTACACTCTAGTACGTCATTGGAAGTTCTGCTTCTGAATTGTAAAAAGTGTCACTGTTCAGTTTCGCTAAACCTTGTTCCGAAAGTGTATGAACGGTGGCATGCATTTCAACTTCCATCCATAAACAGGCTCAATCAAACCGAACTTGTCGTAATTTAATTTTTGTTTTGTTGAGCGATTTTGGTTATCTTTTTATAAATGAACTTTGAATGGGCTTAACTGTTTTTGTAGTAACTTAATATCTGAATGTCGGAACAAAATGTCCAGAGGGCAAGGAATTTGCACAAGGGTTATTATATATTGACAGGATGTTGTATATAGCCTATTTATAAGTCAGTGTGTCGTTTCATCATATATCCCTGCTTATATGTCATTTTTGTCTTTTTTGGAAGAACGGGTTTCGTTCTTCTTACCCAGATAAAACGGCACGTTCGCGTTCTCAGTATACATTTTCTGTGGTAAGCACCAAGAGGGCTTATTGTGTGCTTTTCTTGATAACTCAACACCAAACTCTGTGTCTGTGCCAGTACAGGCGATTGTGGTTTCTACACATCAAAATAGAGAAAAGTAGAAACTTGACAGGTCGCTCAACACGACAAAAACGAAAATGTTGCAGGCTCGGTTTGATTGAGCCTGTTCATGGACGGTAGTGGAAATGCATGCTACCGTCCACGCCCTCTAGCCCCGGGTTGAGCAGAACTCAACATTTACACATGTTAAAAGTACAAAGAACGGGTTATTGTAAATATATATATAATATAATATTGTAAATATTTCATGCATTTCGGAATAAAAATATGTTTAAACTAAAAGTACAAAAAGCAACTTAGAGGCATCCGCAGATATATTCAAACGGCGGTGAACATGGAACCTTCAGTGATACACGTGTTGAGACGTGTAATTCCATGAAGAGCAGCGTTTGGTCCCCAGATAAAGTAAAGGGTTTGCCCCAAACAAGAAAACAATAGGCAGAACTAAACAAACTGGAATTTAGGAAGGGAATCTGAGGTTATGGAGCCTGCATATCACAGGAACTGTCAAAAGACAATTTTAAAAAGCAGGCACCATATCCAAGGGGTGATTAAACAATACCCAAAGTTATGAAAGTGGGAATATTGAAACCACCCAGGCCGAAATGGTCATGTTGAGAAACTAATCAGTACCAATATCACGACATAAAAGTCGTGCTGAACGATCGGAGAAGATCGAATATAACAGCCCTGATTGAAGGTACGGGGAGACTTTTTACGGCCGCCACACGGCACAAACAACGCTGCTGTGATAATAAAATAGAGAAAAGTAGAACTTCACAGGTCGCTCAACACGACAAAAACGAAAATGTTGCAGGCTCGGTTTGATTGAGCCTGTTCATGGACGGTAGTGGAAATGCATGCTACCGTCCACGCCCTCTAGCCCCGGGTTGAGCAGAACTCAACATTTACACATGTTAAAAGTACAAAAAGCAATTCAGAGGCATCCGCAGATGTATTCAAACGGCGGTGAACATGGAACCTTCAATGATACACGTGTTGAGACGTGTAATTCCATGAAGAGCGGCGTTTGGTCCCCAGATAAAGTAAAGGGTTTGCCCCAAACGAGAAAACAATGGGCAGAACTAAACAAACTGGAATTTAGGAAGGGGATCTGAGGTTATGGAGCCTGCGTATCACAGGAACTGTCAAAAGACAAATTTAAAAAGCAGGCACCATATCCAAGAGGTGATTAAACAATACCCAAAGTTATGAAAGTGGGAGTATTGGAACCACCCAGGCTGAAATGGTCATGTTGAGAAACTAAACAGTACCAATAACACGACATAAAAGTCGTGCTGAACGATCTGAGAAGATCGAAATATAACAGCCCTGATTGAAGGTACGGGGAGACATTTTACGGCCGCCACACGGCACAAACAACGCTGCTGTGATAATAAAATAGAGAAAAGTAGAACTTCACAGGTCGCTCAACACGACAAAAACGAAAATGTTGCAGGCTCGGTTTGATTGAGCCTGTTCATGGACGGTAGTGGAAATGCATGCTACCGTCCACGCCCTCTAGCACCGGGTTGAGCAGAACTCAACATTTACACATGTTAAAAGTAAAAAAGCAATTTAGAGGCATCCGCAGATGTAATCAAACGGCGGTGAACATGGAACCTTTAATGATACACGTGTTGAGACGTGTAATTCCATGAAGAGCAGCGTTTGGTCCCCAGATAAAGTAAAGGGTTTGCCCCAAACGAGAAAACAATGGGCAGAACTAAACAAACTGGAATTTAGGAAGGGAATCTGAGGTTATGGAGCCTGCATATCACAGGAACTGTCAAAAGACAAATTTAAAAAGCAGGCACCATATCCAAGGGGTGATTAAACAATACCCAAAGTTATGAAAGTGGGAGTATTGGAACCACCCAGGCCGAAATAGTCACACGAATTCCAAATTTTGTCAACTTTTCAGCTCACCTAAGCAGGTGAGTTTTTGTGATCGCTCGATGTCCGGCGTCTGTCTGTCGTCTGTCAACATTTAGCTTGTGTATACGATAGAGGCTGTATTTTTCAACTAATCTTCATGAAATTTTGCCAGAATGATAACCTTGATAAAATCTAGGCAAAGTTTGAAAATGGGTCATCTGGGGTTAAAAACTAGGTCACTAGTTCAAATCAAAGAAAAAACTTGTGTATGCAATAGAGGCTGTATGTTTCAATTGATCTTCATGAATTTTGGTCAGAATGATTACCTTGATAAAGTCTAGAATAATTTCGAAAATGGGTCATCTGGAGTCAAACACTAGATCACTAGGTCAAATCAAGGAGAAACCTTGTGTATGCGATATAGGCTGTATTTTTCAGTTGATCTTCATGAATTTTGGTCAGAATGATAACCTTGATGAAATCCAGGATACATTCGAAAATGGGTCATCTGGGTTTAAAAACTAGGTCACTAGGTCAAATTAACGAAAAACCTTGTGTATGGGATAGAGGCTGTATTTTTCAACTGATCGTCATGAATTTTTATCAGAATGATTACCTTGATAAAATCTAGGCCAAGTATGAAAATGGGTCATCTGGAATCAAAAACTAGGTCACTAGGTCAAATTAAATAAAAACCTTGTGTATGCGATAGGGGCTGTATTTTTCAATTGATCTTCATGAAATTTGGTCAGAACGTTTGCCTTGATGAAAGTTCGAATATGGGTCATCTTGGGCCAAAACTAAGTCATATCAAAGGGAAAGCTTGTGTATGCAATAGGGACTGCATTTTACACCGAATCGTCATGAAATTTGATCAGAATGTTTGTCTGGATGAAATCTAGGTCATGTTTGAATATGGGTCATCTGAGATCAAAAACTTGGTCACCTGGTCAAATTAAAAAAAAACCTTGTCTAGGCAATAGGGGCTGCATATTACACTGGGTATTCATAAAATTTAGTCAGAATGATTGCCTTGATGAAATGCAGAAGGATTTTGAATATAGGTCATCTGGGATCAAAAGCTAGGTCACTAGGTCAATTTAAAGAAAATCTTTGTGTATGCCATAGAGGCTTTATTTTTCAATTTTGATGAATTTTGGCCAGAATGATTGCCTTAATGGAATCTAGGTCAAGTTCAAATATGGGTAATCTTGGGTTAAAAACTAGGTCACTAGGTCAAATCAAATAAAAACCTTGTGTATGCAGTAGAGGCTGAATTTTATAGCGGATCTTCATGAAATTTGATCAGAGTATTTGTTTGGATTAAATCAAGGTTATGTTTGAATATGGTCATCTAGGGTCAAAAACTAGGTCACCCGGGCAAATTAAAGAAAAACCTTGTGTAGGCAATAGGGGCTGCATTTTCACATGATATTTATAAAATTTATTCAGAATGATTGTCTTGATGAAATCTAGGGCAAGTTCAAATACATGGGTCATCTGGGAAACATGTTTACACTGTTATGATGTGTTTCTCAGGTGAGCGACCTAGGGCCATCTTTACCCTCTTGTATTTTGTTTTGAGGAAAATCTGAGCAATTTTTCAGTGCCGACGATTTGAAGATGTGACCAACTGAGCCGCGCCACGGGAAAACCAACATAGTGCGTTTGCGACCAGCATGGATCCAGACCGCATCCGCGCAGTCAGGTCAGGATCCATGCTGTTCGCTTTCAAAGCCTATTGCGATTAAAGAAACCGTTAGCGAACAGCATGGATGCTGGTGCGCAGGCTGGTCTGGATCCATACTGGTTGCTGAGCCACTATGTTGGTTTTCTCATGGCGCGGCTCAATTATTTGTTGAATGCTCGGCCATACTCTATGTGTCAGTGATCTTTTTAATTTGTACGATAACTACAGTCGTATTTACCTCATATTCAAACTACTTTGGTATTAGTCTGACGCCGCTAAATGCACCACTAATTTCAAAACGTAAGTTTAACATCAATAAATCACTTCGTATGTCTTATCTTAATTTAGATCTATCACCTTCCGAAAACAAGGGGCTTGACAGAAGAGGAATTTGAAATGATGTGGGAACAAATAACGCAGGTAGATCTATTTTGTTTAGTAGTCACTTTGTAAGGATAAAACATTCTGCACCAAATTTGTTTAATAAATACCCATATGGCCACACCGAATTGAAAAGTTGTTCGTCGGATTTTTTCAAAGGTGAGCTTTTGTGATCGCCCTGTGTCCGTCGTCCGTCGTCGTCAGTCATCCGTCGTCCGTCCGTCCGTCGTCAACAATTTGACTGTTAACACTAGAGGTCACATTTTTGGCCCAATCTTAATAAGAATGTTACCCTCAATAAAATCTTGGACGAGTTCGATATTGGGGCATCTGGGATCAAAAACTAGGCCACCAGGTCAAATCAAAGAAAAAGCTTGTTAACACTCTAGAGGTCTCAATTTTAGTCCAGTCTTAATGAAACTTAATCAACGTGTTATCCTCAATAAAGTCTTAAAAGATTTTGATATTGGGTCATCTGGGATCAAAAACTAGGTCACCAGGTCAAATCAAAGAAAAGGCTTGTTAACACTCTAGAGGTCACAATTTTGGCCCCATTCTAATGAAACTTGGTCAGGTTATTACTCTCAATAAAATCTTGGTTGATTTTGATATTGGGTCATCTGGGGTCGAAAACTAGGTCACCAGGTCAAATCAAAGGAAAAGCTTGTTAACACTCTAGAGGTCACAATTTTGGCGCTATCTTAATGAAACTTGGTCAGAATGTTATTCTCAGTAAAATCTGGGAAGTGTTTGATATTGTGTTATCTTGGATAAAAAACTAGGTCACCAGGTCAAATCAAAGGAAAAGATTGTTAACACTCTAGAGGTCGCAAGTTTGGCCCGATCTTAATGAAACTTGGTCAGAATGCTATCCTCAATAAAATCTTGGACGAGTTTAATATTGGGTTATCTGGGGTCAAAAACTAGATCACAAGATCAAATCAAATGAAAAGTTTTATAGCACTGTCAAATCAAAGAAAAAGCTAGTTAACACTGTAGAGGCCACATTTATGACCATATCTTAATGAAACTTGGTCAGAATGTTAATTAAGTTGATCTGTACGTCGAGTTCGAATCTGGGTCATGTGGGGTCAAAAACTAGGTCACCGGGTCAGATCAAAGGAAAAGCTAGTTAACACTTTAGAGATCATATTTATGACTATATCTATATGAAACTTGGTCAGAATGTTAATCTCGATGATCTTTAGGTCAATAGGTCAGGTGAGCGATACAGGGCCTTCATGGCCCTCTTGTTTTTGAGAAAACCAGGAGCGAGCGAAGAGCAAAGACATATATTTGTCATGTTTTGGTGTTCGATTAATTAGTAAAAACCTTAAAATATAATGTACAGCCCTTTCACATTAAAAATGATTCAGGAATTAAGAAAACATTATACATGCATAACCATAAACCATTATCATGACATAGATATGTGACTTGAATATTTACTGCTATGAAAATGTAACATTTTAGATCGACTTATCGAAGTTTTTGATAAAGTCAAATATCTCCTCTGCTACTATAAAAAAATTGACTTGAAACTTACAATAGTTTTATCTATCAAAGTCTACACCAGGAGAAACAATCCCAAAAATTCCTAATAACTTTCAAAGCTGTTGCCTCATATGCCCTTTTTAATGGCAAAGCTCTAATTCAGAGTTAAGCAGTGTGAAAAGTCGAGCTTGTTGCCTTACGCACATCTCTTGTACTAACTTCAAAATTTGTTAACAGATTCAGTTTATTGAAACAAAGTCTCAGTTATATAGTGGCTGATTTCTGCCATTTCGTGAGAGCGTGTTGGCGGGCGGAAACGCTACAACATGAAAACTCTACAAAAACCTAATTTGTGGAGTTTTTGTGTCGGCGGTGCAAAAACACGAAAACACAGCACATTTTACACGAAAACTCGACGATAAGAAGGTTTCAAAACGACAAATTTATCTGTCTAGTTATCGTGTTGATGGGTATAAATACATGTATGTCGTGTTGGTGCCCTTAATTAGTCTCCTAGAATGCGCTTTTCCTTCCGTCCGTCCTTCCGTCCGTCCGTCTTTCCGTCCGTCCTTCCGTCCGTCCGCAATTTTGTGTCCAGTCCACAACTCTGTCATCCATGAAAGGATTTCAATATAACTTTGCACAAATTTTCCCCATGATGAGACGACATGCCATGCGCAACCCCACTAGCTTAAAGGTCAAGGTCACAATTTGAGTCAAAGGTCAACAGGGCTTTTTCCTGTCCGGTCCATAACTCTGCCATCCATGAATGGATTTTAATATTACTAGGCACAAATGTACCTCATAATACGACGATGTGTCATGCACAACTTTCAGACCCCTACCTCAAAGGTCAAGGTCACAATTTGAGGTCAAAGATCAACAGGGCTTTTTTCCTGTCCGGTCCATAACTCTGTCATCCATGAAGGAATTTTAATATTACTTGGCACAAATGTTCCACATATGTCATGCGCAAAACCCGGACCCTTAACTGAAAGGTCAAGGTCACAATTTGAGGTCAAAGGTCAACAGAGCATTTTTCCTGTCCGGTCCATAACTCTGTCATCTATGAAGAAATTTTAATATTACTTGGCACAAATGTACCTCATAATTAGACGATGTGTCATGCACAACTTTCAGACCCCTAGCTTAAAGGTCAAGGTCACACTTGGCAGTCAAATGTTAACATGGCATGAACAGGGTCTGTTTCGTGTCCGGTCCATAACTCTGCCATCCATGAAGGTATTTTAATATTACTTGGCACAAATGTTCCCCATGATGAGATGACGTGTCATGCGCAAAATCCTGACCCCTAGCTCAAAGGTCAACGTCAAAATTGGAGGTCAAATGTCAATAGGTTTTTTTTCCTGTCCAATCCATAACTCTGACATCCATCAAGAGATTCTAATATTACTTGGCATAAATATTCCCCATGATGAAACGACATGTCATGCGCAACACCCAGAACCCTAGCTTAAAGGTCAAGGTCACACTTGGAGATCAAAGGTTAATGGGACATTTTTCCTGTCGGGTGTATAACTTTGTCATGCAAAACAGGATTTGAATATTACTTAGCACAAATGTTCACCACTATGAGAGAGAGTGTCATGCACAAGAACCTGGTCCCAAGGTCGAAGGTCAAGGTCAAACACAGATGCCAGAAATCAGATACAAGAATGCCTTTATCTGGAACAATTCTTCTTCATGCATGGAGGGATTTTGATGTAACTTGGCATAAATGTTCACTATCATGAGACAGATTGTTGTGCGCAAGAACCAGGTTCTTAGGTCTAAGGTTAAGATCACACTTCGAGGTCAAATGTCAAATTCAAGAATGACTTTGTCCGGAGCATTTCTTCTTTATGCATGGAGGGATTTTGATGTAACTTGGCACAAATGTTCACCACCAGGAGGCACTCTTGATTTTTAGAATTATCTCTCTTTGTTTTACTATAAATAGCTTATATTGTAACTTACTTATCACAGGCCGTAGGGGAAAATTGAGACCAGTTTTCTGTGGTACAACATGTTAGGTGTATTTTGACCTATCTCTACCTGGTAAAGAGATTTGTGTGGACTTACATGGATTTTATTTACTATAAATAACGTTACCTTTTTGATAATCGGCCAAAAGTGGTATATGAAAACAACTATAGGGTTTTATATATACAAATTTTAATCCAAGTCTTTTGTTTATAACATACTGTATATACTAGTATAGTACAATATTGTTTATACATCATTGGCAGATATCAGTTTATTATGCTATTCTGCAGTAGAGAAAATTAGGTGCCTTTCAGTAGGGGACTTTGTATTGCATGGCAATACTTCATTCACTTGTTTGTCTTGTTTTCGCCCCGCAGACACGAAAACACGACAAATACCTTATCCGTCGTGTTTTCGCCCTGCTAGCACGACAACACGAAAACATGACAAATACTATTCCGACATCTGTTATAGAACGTAGAGTTATTCTGAAACCAGTGGCAAAGGGTTTAAGAAGCATATCACAATAAGATCTTGGTTTCTTTCTTGAACTGGCCAGATTCTATTATGAGCTCAAGAGTGAGGGTCCCTGAAAGGGCCAGAATTAGCTATTTTGACCTTGTCTGCATAATAGCAGCTTCATTTATGATTTGAAATTAATCAAACTTGCACAAAACTTGTGTCACCATAAGATCTCAGATCCTTTCTTGAACTGGCCAGATCCCATAATGAGTTTCATAGTTATGGCCCATGAAAAGGCCAAAATTAGCTAATTTGACCTTGTCTGCACAATAGCAGTTTCATTTATGATTTGATTTTAACTAAACTTGCACACAACTTGTATCACCATAAGATCTTGGTAACTTTTATGAACTGGTCAGATTCCGTCATGGGTTCCAGAGTTATGGCTCTTTAAAAGTCCAGAATTTGCTATTTTGACCTTGCCTGCAGCCATATAGAGACTTAGTTATATTGAATTGATACAAACTTCCAAAATAGCTTCAACAACAATAAATTTAAGATTCCATGACGTATCTGTCAATCCAATCGTAGGTTCCAGAGTTATTTTATATCTGATTACCTCCCCTAATTGTAATTAAAATGGATTTATATCAGTAAGTACTTACAGGACTTATTTGAAATTTCATTATTGCCATTAGTTGGACTGAGACAATCAGGGTAGATAACTATGGACTGATTTAATGTCAAATTACCTCCCTTTATTTCAAATTAAAATAGGTATATCTCCGTAACTAATGAAGATACTGATCTGAACTTGGATGGACTTGGACAATATTGAAGATACATATAGTACGGGGGCCAATGAGGTCTACCATGCACCCCCCTAGACTTTTTTCATAGGTACCAAATTGTTTGGCAGGACCAACTCTTTCAAAATCAAAAATGTTCCCCTGAAAAAACTCTTTTGAACTATACATGATTTCACTGTTTCCATGGCAACCATTCATTTTTGAAAAGGACAACCATGTAGATGATAATCAGTCATATCTTGGTCAGTTTTAGTGATAGAACAATAAATATGGTGTCAAAATGGAGCTAAGACAATGGCCTTTAAAAAGCAGGATTTTATATTAGTTAACTAATTTGCATATTCATGAATATTAATGAGATTGTTAAAAAATAACAAAATTTTGTTAAAAAATAAAATTTTCTAAGTTTCAAATCAATTTAAATGTACTAATCAGCTATGTTGTGGTCTTAAAGTCTCTCAGTGTTTTGTAACATATTATTTTGTTACTTTTATGGCAAATTTGTTTACCTTCATGTTGATGTGCTCAGCTAATTTGCATAAAATGAAGCATTGTCACAAACAATGATTAAAATTCTGTAACCCCTTAAACTGAATAAAATGATAAAATAACTTGTTATCACTGAAAAACCAATTTTATGTGGTCTATAATGTTTGTAGTCATAGAATTGGCACTTTATTAAAGGAAGCATAAAAATGTAACATACATTACACATGTTACGTTACCATTTCAACAACCTTGTTGTATTGCATCAATTATTCAGAAAATATTCCATAAACATGATTAATATTACTTATTTTGTACTTTAATAATACAATATACTTATTTACTTGTCAGAGAGTGTGATATGTTTTCCGTAACACACTTTAAAATACGTTACCACAATCTTTGCTTTTTAAAAAGATATTTAGAAAGAAGTTGAAGCTCAAATTGTCGCATACTGATTTCTTTAAACTGTTAGCTGTTATTTTTAAGAAGGTTTTCTTGTTTTTCCAGAAATAGCCTAAAATATAGATTGCAACCATCCATGTATCTCTAGATGGAAGTTCAATAAAACACACAATAATATCCATCTGTGCATCCATAATATTATCATCATACAGCTGATATTTTCAGTCTACCTGTTAATGAAAGTCAAGCTTAGTAAAAAGTACATTTTGAATTTTAGAAAGTAGCATAAAAAGAACCAACCCTAGCTTTGTAGGATGAATCATAGATTTCTGAGTCAGATATCTGGATGAGGCCTTTGCTCTCTGTAACCATTAAATAAAAACATTTTGTCTAAAGTCAGCTTAGTAGATGTAGACTTACACCCACCTGTACAAAACAGAGAACTTAGCACTTGCCTGCAAAAAACTGAGTAGTTCCGGTACAGAATCCGTGGACACTTGTTGGACACACTGCTCAACATTACATGACTGAATTTCTTTTGCAAAGTGGTGCTAAACCAAAACTAATAAACAAAAGAAAATATGCTGGTATTTAGAGTAATTTAAAAGACTTTAGATTTAAAACTAAAACCAGCTGGACAAAACTGTTTTAGTTATACCAAATCAAGATATAAGAAATATATAAAACTGTTTACATATGTTTAATAAAGAAGATTATTGTAGTCATTTTGAAACATTTCCAAGAATGACAGAATGTACAAAATATTTTTTGGTATTCTAAATTGTAAAGACAAGGATATATGTTGGAATATTCCTTGATATACCGTAACATTAAAAGAAACACTTCTAAGAGTAACTATGCATCAATCATAACAAAAAAGTTTTATTATCAATTAAGTTACATGACAAAGGCATGACCTCTCATTGTCAAAAGTTCAAACTGTAGCAAGAAACTCAAGAGTATGATACAAATTGCTCCAGAATCAAAGTGTAATCAAATTCCATTCATAAAAAAATAAAGTGATTTTAAGAGCCCACGATCTTCTTTTGTCATTTGCTTTCTAATTTTTGAATGATATGCTATAAAGCAACATATTATTCATAACAAATAATCAACAAGGGAGCAAGTATTATTCTATATTAGGTAACATTAAAGTGAAAACATCGTAAGTAACATCTTAATCAAGAAGTGCAGAATTTGATTCTAGTAACACTACTGCCTCATAACCTATGCATTGCATATTTTTGAGACATTTCATCTGATTTTAAATTCAAATTTTCAGTAATCCATAAAAGTATTTCACTATAACGGAACACTGTTTAACTAGTGCTAGGGGTATTAGGGCAGTTTCACATCTCAAAACATCTAACAAACAGACATAATCAAATCAAGTCAGCTATTATTTTGCTCAATTGTGTTGTAATTCTTCAAAAGGATGAGCTTAAAAAACAATTTGCTATCCCTTAAATACTCTTTAAGTGCCATATGATAGTTTTAAATAGTCTCCTCGTACTCACTTTCAGTTTTGTTTGATTTCGGGTCATTCTGTACTAAAAGTAGAATTCCTCTTAAGCCAGTGCTAGGGGGTGTAAGATGCTTTTCTCACTTCATTACCTTTCATAAACAGCTATGAACCAAATGAGTTTGCTATTTATTTGCTTGGTTGCAATCTTTGCTTCAGAAGGATGTTCTTAAAGGCTATTACAAAATTTTTCAGCAACTCAGAAGTGTCGTTCATACAGCACTCAGTATATTTCTGTCAGTTTTAAATAGCATTGTGTGATTGTTTTCCTAACCATTTGGTTTTCATAGACTTAGTATCATTCACATTCTTGACTGCTTTTTCCAATTTTATATATTTAAATCTAAAGATTACTTGAAGTACCTTAAATTTCATTTTTTTTTTAGTTTTTGTTCAGTGCAGCTTTTCAACAGTGAATATTTCACCAATAAGCCCATGAATATCGGAGTCAATACAATTCATGTGTTTCTGAAACTGAAAAACAAAATGCTTTATTCCACACGTAAATACCTGCATTGATGCACTTCACAATAACACAAAACGAGATAAATATTCCGTTAAAACGATTTTCATGAAAGGAAGCCCCAAATTGTAACCCTGTTATCAGTGTATGAATGTTAGCAGCAATGTATACTATATTAATATATACAGAATATATACATTGAAAGATATAATCAATGTAAAATGTAAGTATTGACAACGATATTGAAACCATCAAAGTAATGAACAACATATTTAAGAAACAGATAGTAGTATAATTAAACTGATCGATGCATTAATTCAAAATGGAAAAAGGAGCATTGAATGTGTAATGAATGTTTCAGACGATTTCTTAGAAAGAATGTTAGAATTAATACTTTAAAGTTTTAACAAATCCATGATATCATAATATTGAAATCAATGGTCAAGTTTCTACATATATATTTCTAAATACAGCAAACTACAGTGGTAACATACTTTAAAGCGCCGTTATGGAAAAATATCTCATTGCTTGGAAAGTATGGAACTGTACTACTATTTTGTAGAAGTATCTAACAACTTGACGACTAAATATTCTTTTACCATTTTCTGAGAAAATAATGATACAATAAAACAAGATTACTGGAATGGTAACGTAACATGTGTAAAGTATGTTATAAACAGATTCCTCCTTCAAATAAGTATTTACATTATATTTTCAAGTGCTTCAGCTAAAATAACACAAGTTTATTGATCACAGTTTAGTTCATCATGTTGTTTAGTTTTAGTTATATCTTGTTTTCAGAGATATCTGTTTCAGCATAAATTAATTTCAGCAAATTTGCTGAAATACCTAATGTAGAAAAATTACTTACCTTCAAAGTAATTAAATACTATCCTAGAAAACAATGAGAGACATTAAGACCAGATCAAAGCTGTCTGATCTATATTTTCTAAATAATTGATGTAACAAAACAAGGTTATTGAAATGGTAACGTAGCATGTGTAAAGTATGTTACATACTGATTCCTTCTTCAAACAGGTGTTCAAACTTCATTTCCAAACAATATAGCTCACATAATTGTTATTTCATTGATAACATTTAATTATATCATTTTATTAAATTTAAGTGGTATCTTGTTTCCTGAGATGTTGGTTGTGGCTATGGTTAATATTATGCAAATTAGCTAAACATTCCTGCTTTGGAGTAAAAAAGTTACTATCAGTGTTACAAAATACTATTTAAGAAAACACTGAGAGACTTTCAGAACAAATCAAAACTGTCTGGTACATTTAAATTGATTTGAAACTTAAAACATATTATTTTCTAATAAAATTTTGTAATTTTATAAAGATCTCATTAATATTCACGAATATGCAAATTAGTTTATTAACATAATAATGCTGTTTTTAAAGTCCAATGTCTTAGCTCTATTTTGATACTATTTTTATTTTTGTGTTATCAGCAAAACTGACCTAGACATGACTGATTATCCTCTATATGGTCGTATTTTCCAAAAATGAACGGTTGCCATGGAAACAGTGAAATCTTATATAGTTCAAAAGAGTTTTTTCATGGGAACATTTTTTATTTCGAAAGGGTTGGTCCTGCCGAACAATTTGGTACCTATGAAAAAAAGTCTAGTGGGGGGAGGTGTTGGGGGGGGGGGGGGGGGGGTGCATGGTAGACCCTATTGGCCCCCTACCTAATATTGATTGAATTTATGACAAATTACCTCAATTTATTTTCTACCTAAATGAATACACCTTAGCAGCTTCTAATGAGATTGTTGGTTTTAAACGTTAATTATGTCTTCCATGGTTAGAAATAGTCATATATGATAACTCTTGATTGAACATTCATCGATATGAATACTTTACTAATATATTGTTGTATAGGCTTGTACTTTGTATCTTTTCAGGCCAGTGATTTTTCAGGACTGGTCCTGATCTCAGGCTTTGGGCTGCAAGAATTTCCCTATATAATTCAACTGAAAATGAACATTTCAGGCTTTAGAATGTAGATTTTCAGGCTTTTGATTTTTGAGTGAATCCCAGGCCTGATCTTTTACATGTGTATACCAATGGCCAATGCATGATTACCTCCCCTGATTTTAATGAAAGCGGATTTATCTCGGTAAATATTTATAGAATTATAATTTCATTATTGTCTTTAGTTGGACTGAAGCAATCAGGGTAGATAGCTGTGGACTGATTTTATGTCGAATTACCTCCCTTTGATTCAAATTAAAATGTGTGTATCTCAGTAATCAATGAAGATACTGATTTGAAATGTCATTTGTGCCATCAAATTGACTCGGACAATCAGGGTAGATAACTTTTGACTGAATTTATGACAAATTACCTCCCTGTATTTTATGTAAACGAATATATATCAGCAACATGTAATGAAATTGGTTTTAAATGTTATTTTAAGTCTTCCGGGGTAAGGAATATTCATGTTAGTACAAAAATGCAGCATTTGAGCCTAGGACCCTCAAACTTGGTATGGAAATGGGCTCTGACTAGGTTAAAAGAGACTGTTATTAGAAAATGTTTATCCTGATGATATTAAATGTGTATGCCTATGTGCTCTGTGTCAAACCTTGATCATATTATTTTGAGCATTGGTACTCAGGTGAGCGATACAGGGCCATCATGGCCCTCTTGTCTTTCTATTCAAGCGAACCGTCAATTCAGAATTAAGTATATTCACAAAGCTGTATTAGGACATCTGAGATTAGATAACAATACAATAATATGTCAGATGTCAGGTATCGTTTTAAGAATACTAAGTGTATGTATAACAGACCCGGTTCCAGAACTATTTCATTGAGATGTAGTGAGTGGCATCAGTTAAAGAATGAAGGAGGCATCGGCGACCCGCATGGGTTACGTAGAGAAGGGGGTAACTCCTCATATAAGGTTGATCAGGACGTGTCCGCCTGGAAATGTTTGAAATATACGAATAAAATGGTGGCTCCTGCTGCATTTTAGAGTCCAGATTCTGAGGTACGGGGGTTACCCACCCCATGACAGGGAAATCACAGGGTCTCTCCCTTGTCATTTTTCGAAGAATAGGGGAGCTATCCTACTCGCCCCGTCGGCGTTAGCGTGAGCGTCACACAAATGTTAAAGTGTTTGCGTACCACGCAAAGTATTTTCAAAGTCCATTGAGATATTGCTTTCATATTTTACATACATGTTTACCATCATGACCCCAGTCTGTGAAAAGTCCATTGAGATATTGCTTTGATATTTTGCATATTTGTTTACCATCATGACCCCAGTCTGTAAAAAGGAGGCAACTCTATCAAGCTTTTTGATTGAATTATGGCCCATTTTCAACTTAGAATAAATGTTAAAGTTTGCGTACCACCCCAAATATTTTCAAAGTCAGTTGAGATATTGCTTTCATATTTTGCATGCTTGTTTACCATCATGACCTCGGTCTGTAAAAAGGAGGAGGCAACTCTATAAAGCACTTTGACTGAATTATGACCCCTTTTCGACTTAGAATATTCTTATTGTAATGTTAGTTTTACTCATAGCTTATATTATACTATCAAGCACTGAGAATAGTCGAGCGTGCTGCCCACTGACAGCTCCCCAGTGGCGGAGGGATTATAGGAATGGTCTGCGTCCGTCCTTCCGTCCGTCCGTCCTTCCGTCCGTAACAAAATCGTGTCCGGTCCATATCTCCTAAACCCCTTGAAGGATTTTCATGAAACTTGGGTCAAATGATCACCTCAGCAAGACGATGTGCAGAACCCATGAGTCAGCCTTGTAAATTCAAGGTCAAGGTCACAACTCAAGGTCAAAGGTTTGAGCCTGCCATTTTGTGTCCGCTCTATATCTCCTAAACCCTTTGAAGGAATTTTATAAAACTTGGATCAAATGATCACCTCATCAAGACAATGTGCAGAACCCATGAGTCAGCCATGCCGGCTCAAGGTCAAGGTCACAACTCAAGGTCAAAGGTTTGAGCCTTCCATTTTGTGTCCGCTCTATATCTCTTAAACCCCTTGAAGGAATTTTATAAAACTTGGGTCAAATGATCACCTCATCAAGACGATGTGCAGAACTCATGAGTCAGTCATGCCGGCGCAAGGTCAAGGTCACAACTTAGGGTCAAAGATTGGAGCCTTCCATTTTGTGTCCGCTCTATATCTTCTAAACCCCATGAAGGAATTTTATAAAACTTGGGTCAAATGATCAGAACGATGTGCAGAACTTATGAGTCAACCATGCCAGCTCAAGGTCAAGGTCACAACTAAGGGTCGAAGGTTTGAGCCTTCCATTTGGTGTCCACTCTGTATCTCCTTAACCCCTTGAAGGATTTTCATCAAACTTGGGTCAAATGATCACCTCATCAAGAACTCATGAGTCAGCCATGTCAACTCAAGGTCAAAGTCACAACTGAAGGTCAAATGTTTCAGCTCTGTATCTCCTAAACCCCTTGAAGGATTTTTATGAAACTTTGGTCAAATGATCACCTCATCAAGACGAATTCATGAGTCAGCCATGTCAGTTCAAGGTCAAGGTCACAGCTAAAATCAAAGGTTTACCCTTTCACTATCCATAGCAGTGGCGGGGGATTTAGCTGTCTTTCAGACTGCCTTGTTCAAATATAGGTATGAAATGGTGGCCCTGCTTCATTTTTGTCCAAAATTTGAAGTAGGGCCTACGTGAGGCGGTCATGCCCTCTTATTTAGCGGGTCAGATGGTATTCCCACGGATATTTTTGAAATATAGTGATGCAATGGTGGCCTCTGGTTCATTTTTTGGTCTAAGTTGTAAGAAAATATTATTTTTATATACGACCTTCGTCTTTCGATGTCTTTTGAAGTAACAAAATGGTATTAGGTAAAAATATACACAGAACATAAGTCAATTTTTATTCTTAAACTTATATTTTCTAGCATGCATTTATGCTGTGTTCAGTTCAGAAATTGTTTTGCGATTGTCTAACGGAAAATGCCAGTGTGAAAACACGAAAACTTGACAAATAAGATATTTGTCGTGCTGTCGTGTTTCCGCCCTGCCGAAACGAAAACACGAAAACTCAACAATTAATGTATTAGTCCTGTTATCGTGTCGGCAGGGCGAAAACACAAAAAACTCGACAAATAAGGTACTTTCGAAAGTGTACAAATGCTGATCATTTGTGCAGGAAGAACAGAAAACAGAAAAGTGACATGCATCAATACATAATTACACTTACAAAAAATAATGTAGGTTGGTGTTATCGATCAAATTTTCAATTAAATTAATCCGAATTTTGTGGCAACTCAATTTGGTAAACATTCCAAGAAAAATGGCATAACTGCATAAGGGGAAATAACTTTAATGCATCTAAATATAAGTATCATGATATACTATTGTTTTGGGTTTAACGCCGTTTTTCAACAGTATTTCAGTCCTGTATTGGCGGGCAGTATACCTAACCAGTGTTCCTGGATTCTGTACAGACAGTACAAACCTGATCTCCGCAAGTAACTGCCAACTTCCCCACATGAATTATTAGAGGTAAAGGACAAATGCTTTGAGACATAATGTCTTTTATCAAATCGTCACGGAGAACATAAGCCTCGCCCAGGGATAGAACTCGCGACCCCGCGATCCGTAGACCGACGCTCTTCCTACTAATACTGGTTAGGTTAACTGCCCGCCGTCACATGACTGAAATACTGTTGAAAAACGGCGTTAAACCCAAAAACAAACAAACAAAAGTTAAGCAGGCGGGCTGATATAATATTGACAAATGTATTTAGTGTGATTAAAGGCCTTTGTGACTGGAACTATAAGCACTGATACGTCCGTAATAAGTAGCGCACAAACAAATTTTGGCTTGATTTCTTCAGCCAAATACATTTTTTTATTTGTTTCTGAAATTAACGAGTGGCAAAAATACGATGAACTACTCTTTAATTTGGTTAGGCCTAGTGATTAAGTTTTAACTGATTTTATTATCACTATTTGCGACAACGTTTTGGCTCAGGGCCTTTATCAAGTCCCATGCACAAGTCTTTGATTGCATATTTTGTAATTATTCTAGCTAACAAATATATAAGATAAGTTACGTTATATATAATCAGGGAAGTGACGTTAACGTAAACAATACAATCGGCAAAAATGGAGTACGAGGCATATGGAAGATATTTTTAGCCCAATTTCTTGTTATTGCATCTCCTCAGAAACTACTGTGGGGGGTGGGGGGGGGGGGATTTTGACCAAACTCTGTCAGAATGATGTATTGGTACCCTAGTTGTGTCCCCTGAAAATCAGACTGGTTCAACAATTTTTGAGTGAGTTATGGCGCTTTGTTTATTTTTATAATTTACAAAGATTTATATAGGGAAAAACTTTGAAAATCTTCTTGTCCAAAACCACAGAGCCTAGGGCTTTGATATTCAGTACGAAGCATCATCTTGTGGTTCTCTACCAAGATGATTCAAATTATTTCCCTGGTATCAAATATGGCCCCGCTCCGGGGGTCACATGGTTTATATAGACTTGTATAGGGAAAAACTTTGAAAAACCTCTTGTCCAAAACCACAGGGCCTAGGGCTTTGATGTTTTGTATGTGACATCATCTAGTGGTCTTCTACTAAGATTGTTCAAATTACCCCCCTAGGGTCAAATATGGCCCCGCCCTGGGGGTCATATGGTTTACATATACTTATATAGGGAAAAACTTTGAAAATATTTTTGTCCAAACCACAAAGCCTAGGGCTTTGATATTTGTAATGTAGCATCATCTAGTGGTTCTCTACAAAGTTTGTTCAAATTATCCCCCTAGGGTCAAATATGGCCCCGCCCCGGGGGTCACATGGTTCATATAAACTTATATAGGGAAAAGCTTTTAAAATCGTCAATAACCTACAATATTCAAATTTGGACCACATGTATAGTTTTGAGTGGCAAGATGAGTTGACCTTGATTTTGACCTAGTGACATACTTTCACAATTCTGTAGCTACAACCTTTAAATTTAGATCACATGCATAGTTTTGTGCCTAGAAAAAACTTTGACCTTGAAATTGACCTAGTGACCTACTTTCACATTTTTGAAGGTACAGGCTTCAAATTTGGACCACATGCATAGTTTCGAGTTCCGAAATGAAATTTGACATAGATTTTGACCATGTGACCTACTTTCACATTTCTCAAGCTACAGCCTTCAAATTTGGACCACGTGCATAGTTTTGTGTACAAAAAAAAACCTTTGACCTTTACATTGACAAAGTGACCTACTTTCACATTTTTGAAGGTACAGCTTTCAAATTTGGACCACATGCATAGTTTTGTGTTTCGAAATGAAATTTGACCTTGATTTTGACCTAGTGACCTACTTTCACATTTCGCAAGCTACAGCCTTCAAATTTGGACCACATGCATAGTTTTGTGCACCGGACAAAAACTTTGACCATGACCTGGTGACCTACTTTCACATTCTTGAAGGTACAGGCTTCAAATTTGGACCACTTGCATAGTTTCATGTATCGAAATGAACTTTGATCTTCAGAATGACCTAGTGACCTACTTTCACATTTCTCAAGCTTCAGGCTTCAAATTTGGACCACTTGCATATTTTTGTGTTCTGAATTGAAATTTGACATTGACTTTTACCTAGTACTTACTTTCACATTTCTCAAGCTGCAGCCTCCAGATTTGAACCACATGCATAGTTTTGTATACTGAAATGAACTTTGACATTGAAATTGATCTTGTGACCTACTTTCACATTTCTCAAGGTACAGCTTTCAAATTTGGACCACATGCATTGACCACATGCATGGACCACATGCACAGTGTTCTGTACCAAAATGAAATTTGACCTTGATTATGACATTGAGCCAGTCTGGAAATTGAAACACTCAAAAATGGCTCAGTGGTGGGCGCCAAGATCACTCTGTGATCTCTTGTTTATTAAAAATATCGCGCTACTTACAGAAAAGTATAGGTTTCCTTAAAAGTATAATTGTAAAAGTAAAAATATATACATAAAAACTGAATGGTTGGCATAATCCCCAAATGCGATAAAGTATTACAATACTGTGTCCAAATGCATATCTTTAATAGGTAAAATTATACGCGTTGTTTCAATAATTTGAAACAGTCGGGCAACGAAGATGATTACGCAAATTTCGTATACGATTCCAGCTTTCTGTTTTAATCTTTTGGAATAGTTCATAATTCTGAAAACATTGTCATTGATTTTCGAAATTTATTTCAACACGGATACATTGCTTTTCTCTATGATAGATGTTTTATATTTCATTGCCTCTCATGAACTGACTTTATTCTATATATACTATATTTGATTTTATTGCATTATATACTTTCAAAGGATCTTCTTATATGTATAGAAACTGAACAGTCTGATAATGTTATCGAAATAGGCAACTCCGTAAGTAAAGCTGCTAATATTTGTAACTGCTATCTTAATTCGTTGTAATAGTTTACTAGAATAACAGTCACTTCCATCAAGGTATTACATATAACTGCAAATAGACAGAAATCTCAACGGTGACAATCTTTAGCAGGTAGGTATTTCAATGTTGACAGTCTTGAAAAAAACAACAACTGGAAAACGTCACAAAAAAGAGCAAACAGCAACAAAACGCACACGACAAAACACCAAACTTTGGCACTGGTGTAGAAACTGATAAATATTGATAAAATATTTTGTCTATTTGTCTATTTTAGACTCTACTGAGATTAGATAGTATCTGCAGCAAGAGATTACCAAACTTACAGGAGGAAATAGATCAACTTCAAAGAAATACCATAGATCCAAAACGAGAACAGGAGCTTCTTTGCATCCTAGATGAATGGATAAAAATGGACAAAGAATACGAGTCAAAGATAATAAGCACTATTATGAAACACAGTGCTTCGGGTAGGTTTAGAAAATATACAGTTTTACAGTTTTATTACATGCTCATTTAATAACTCCGTTAAGTTTCAATGGAATCTGAAACGTCAATCATGCCATGAATTCCCAGTCCAATTCTACCACTTTCTATTTCCCGCAGTACTAGTGGTCGCTGATAAGCGTACTATGACAAGTCTATATCTGCGTGCAGTTCTCATGTAGCTATCAGTGTGTAACATTATCGCTTTCGCATAACCGTTAATAAATACGCTATAGTTTTTATTTTTAACCATCGAACTTACTTGAAGTGTTAAGGTTTCTTGACAAACAACCGTTACTGACCTTTATATTTTATAGGGAAAATACAAGTATACATACCTTAGAAAATATACTTAGTATAGAAAATTGAACCTCAAACAAGTGCTGTACCTCTTAGTAGCAAATGCCCCCGAAGTGTGCAAAAGCATGCTAGAGCTGTCTGCGCAAAAATATCAGAATAGTTTAGGTATGAGTCATTTTGTGACCGGATAAAAATATCAAGGTAACCTTGATCTTGGAGCTAGGGGTCTAGGTCTTGCGCATGACACATCAACTCATTATAGTGAACATTTGTGACTAGTAATTTTAACATCCCTTGATGAATGGCAGAGTTATTGACAGGAAAACAAACATATAATGTTCACCTTTAAATTCTAAGTGTCACATTAGCCTTGAAGCTAGGGATCTGCGTCTTGGGCATGACACGTTATGTCAGTATAGGGAACATTTTTGTCAAGTGATTTTAAAATTCCTTCATCGATGGAAGAGTTATGGAACGGACAAGAAACAGACCATGTTAAACTTTAACCTCTAAGTATGACCTTGACCTTCGGGCTAGGGTCTGAATGTTGTGCTTGACACGTTGTCTCATTATGGGGATC
>NW_026462491.1:0-70506 GCF_021730395.1 Mercenaria mercenaria
ATTTATGCCAAGTAATTTCAAAATCCGTTCATGAATGGCAGAGTTACGAACCGGACACGAAACAGACCCTATTAACCTTTGACTTCTAAGTGTAACCTTGACCTTGGAGCTAGGGATCTGGGTCTTACGCATGACACCTCGTGTCATTATGGTAAACATTTATGCGAAGATATTTCAAAATCCCTTCATGGATGGCAGAGCTATGGACAGGACACGAAACAGACCCTGTTAACCTTTGACCTCTAAGTGTGACTTTGACCTTGGAGCTAGGGTTTTTGATCTTGCGCTTGGCATTTCGTCTCATTATGGTAAACACTTATGGCAATTTATTTCAAAATGACTTCATAGATGACAGAGTTACAGCCCGGACAAGAATTTACAATTTACGGTAGGACGGACGGATGGACAGTGCGATTTTAATATGCCCACCTTCGGCGGCATAAAAATCAAAAAATTACGGTAGTGTAAATAAAAAGTTATTTGCTGAAACATCGTTTTAAGACATAAGGGAGTTATTAATAAATAAAACTCCCTAAAATTATCAAATTTATGTATTAAAATTTCCATGAAAGAAATTATAACTTTATATCCTAATTTATGATGCATTAGCTCTAGTGGGTTTAATTTGTGCATTAGTCGGTAGTGTACATGTATTTACAGCGATGTTATATTTCTTCGGAATGTCACGGGTCAGAGAGATAACAAAAAAAAACCGATTGGTAGACGGGTAGGTAGACTGGCTATACTCGTCACTACTACCCGACGCTGAGTTAACTTGCTAACAAACTGTAGGGAATCTGAAGTGGTAGTATATTCATGGCATGTATTTTTAGCTCACCTGTCACATAGTGACAAGGTGAGCTTTTGTGATCACCCTTCGTCCGTCGTCCGTCGTCTGTGCGTCCGTGCGTCTCGTGCGTCCGTCCGTGCGTCAACAATTTCTTGTCTGCACGATAGTGGTTTCATTTATGATTTTATTTTAACCAAACTTGCACACAACTTGTATCACCATAAGATCTCGGTTCTTTTCTTGAACTGGCCAGATCCCATTATGGGTTTCTGAGTTATGGCCCCTGAAAGGGCCAGAATTAGCTATTTTGACCTTGTCTGCACAATAGCAGTTTTATTTATGATTTGATTTTTACCAAACTGGCACACAACTTGTATCACCATAATATCTTGGTTCCTTTCTTGAACTGGCCAGATTCCATTATGGGTTCCAGAGTTATGGTCCCTGAAAGGGCCAGAATTAGATATTTTGACCTTGTCTGCACAATAGCAGCTTCATTTAGGATTTTATTTTAACCAAACTTGCACACAGCTAGTATCACCATAAGATCTTGGTTCCTTTCTTGAACTGGCGAGATTCCTTTATGCGTTCTAGAGTTATGGCCCTGAAAGGGTCAAAATTAGCTATTTTGACCTTGTCTGCACAATAGAAGCTTCATTTATGATTTGAATTTAATCAAACTTGCACAAAACTTGTGTCACCATAAGATCTCAGTTCCTTTCTTGAACCGGCTAGATCTCATAATGGGTTCCAGAGTTATGCCCCTGAAAGGGCCAAAATTAGCTATTTTGACCTTGTCTGCACAATAGCAGCTTCATTTATGATTTGATTTTAACCAAACTTGCACACAACTTGTATCACCACAAGGTCTTGGTTCCTTTCTTGAACTGGCCAAATTCCGTCATGGGTTCCAGAGTTATGGCCCCTTAAAGGTCCAAAATTGGCTATTTTGGCTTTTGCAGCCATATAGACTTCATTTATGGTTTTATTTGATACAAACTTCCAAAATATCTTCAACAACAATAAATCTTAGATTTCATGACAAATCAGATCCAATCGTAGGTTCCAGAGTTATTTTATATCTGATTACCTCCCCTGATTGTAATCAAAATGGATTTATATCAGTAAGTACTTATAGGACTTATTTGAAATTTCATAATTGTCATTAGTTGGACTGAGACAATCAGGGTAGATAACTATGGACTGATTTTATGTCAAATTACCTCCCTTTATTTCAAATTAAAATAGGTATATCTCCGTAACTAATGTAGATACTGATCTGAAATTTCATTTATGTCAACAGATTTATTTGGCAGAGCCTTCTTTTGTTCACTTACAATAATTTTCTTTTAAATTACTTCCTTTTACGTTACTATAAATAGCTTATTTTTAGGAACTTTTTTATTATTGGCCGTAGGGAAAAACCGAGACCACTTTTCTGTGGTACAACATGGATGGTACCTCCAATTTTTAGGTGCATTTTGACATATCTGTACCTTGTAAGAATTGTTTTTTCTTTTTGGTTAAATTTCTTCCCATTGTTGTTCCTGTCCTTTGGACTTAAATATTTTTACTGAGGATCTTCTTGTCCTCAAGTGCAATGATAACAGGTGAGCAATATAGGGCCATCATGGCCGTCTTGTTCCATATTGACGTTCAAATTTCATATCGGGTGTGTGACGTCAGTTTCATGTATGTCGTCGCGTTTAAAATTTCTTTAACGACGATATTTTCTATTTCGCTCAGGCGTAATAACAAATGTTTATTATTTATACAATTATCTTAAGTGTAGATGCGTATGTAATAAAAGATTATTAGATTTGCGTTAAAAAAATATGCACTCGTTCTTTCGCGGAATAATATTGCGCTCCAAAAGTCGCGCAATATTTCCACTGCAAAACTCATGCATATTTCTCGATACAAATCTAATAAGCTATAAAAATGATTGATCTTATATCTTACTATGTTTTGAACATGTTAAATTTATCAATTTCAAATTTGATGCACAAATCAATTTTGTTGCTGAGACTTTTAGCTTAAAGTATTACTTAATCTTGTTTGGTGTCAAATTCTACAGTATTTTTCTCAAGTTTTTCTGTTAAGAGAATTTTCTATGATTCAGTAGATGTTGACTGTGTAAGACTGCTTATTCAGAGTCGAGTCATTGCTTTTTCTTTATTTCTGAGATAAAGCAAATTTGAAAAAAAAATACTTGTTAGAGGAGTATTGCTGTATTGGAAGATATAATGGCGGAGCTGTATCAATTTAAACTAGTATTACTCTTTTCAATTTGCAGAAGGAGCCATCGGTAAGTCTGTTTTAAACACAATTTCTTTTGTCCGTTGATGGGATTGGGTTTCCTGATTATGCGCAAGCACTGACTTCATTTCAGTTAATTTTTAAAGCGTTAAAAGGGTTGTTAGAAACAGCATTACTATAAATGGTCCTTTCGCTCTTATTTAATAAACTTTATCTTTTAGATCTCTGCAAAATTATAAAAACAAGAAAAAGTCGGTAAAACCAATTGGTGTTCCCCGAAGCAAGATAATTGCATATTTAAAGAACAAATGTGAAATTTACTGACTACTATCCGACCAGGGATACCTGACAGTGACGTCATATTGTGTTTACTTTCCAATGTTTACCTTATATTGTACTGGATTATGATTATGTTTCTTTACGTATAGTCTGCATGGATACGTGGCCCAGAGGATAACGGCGCTGTCGTAGTAACCGAAAAATACCGAGTTCGAATCCGGTTGGCGGAACCTTTTTTCCTGCACGATATTTTTTTTATTCAACTATATAGTTATCTTGATTTTCTAGTGCATCACGAATTATGCGTACAGAATAAATTGTGTAGAAAACGTTCGTTATTTCACTCCAAATAAAATTGCTAAAATGGCTATGAACACGTTTTTAACTGTTACAGTAACGAGCATTTGGAGAATAACGAGAAAGTAATATCTATTCTAAAACACAAGAGACTGACGGTGAGACAGGCATATGTTGCATTAACATTTGATATACTTAAAGTTTATACTATAATAAATGATTGATGATGAAAAAAAACTTACAGAAAGAAACATATAAAAACAATATTTTTCCAAATCAAGGAAGCAAATGTAACTGGTCTTTCAAACAATATTTTTGCTACAAAAAATTACATAAAATATACATCGCCTACCACTGGTTTCGAACTTACATTGCCTGCGTGACAAGTAACCAACACATCCACTGGACTATACCTTACTTAGAATTTCTGATACGATAAGAACATATTTCTATCTATTATAGGTATACATCCGTTTGGGGATATACCGTGGTTATTTATAGTTTGTTGACAAAATGACGTCACTGTCAAAAATTGTCGGTGGATTAGTAGGCACATACTGTTTACTATGTTGAATAATCAAAGGAAAAATCATCCCACCATAACATGAAGATACTATGCGCACCTCCTCTTGTGAGTAAAGCATCTATGAGCTTTCGCTGAATTCAAGCCAGTGTTCCCGACAAGGATATAGTTTACTAATGTTGAATACTAGTAATCAAAGGGAATTATCTCGGGGGAAATTATCCGACTGGAACCTGAACATAATATGTGCATCTCTTTGGAATGAAGCTTCCTATGATCAATCCAAGGAAGTGATTGCTGAGGACCCCAGACAAGAAATGGTACTGTAGTTTACTGATGTTGAATAAGGAAATGGCAATAACTGCACTTATCCACATAACAGTAAAGCTTCCTATTAAGTATAGGTGAATTCCAGTTAGCATATGCCGAGGAGTTCTCCTAAAGAAATGGTACTATAGTATACTTATGTTAAATAATCAAAGGGTGATAACTCAGTGAAAAATCATCTGACCTGAACATGAAGATGATATGTAGGCATTGGAATTAAAAGTACAAACTTCAAGTAGGCACTGCCTATTTTAGTTTAGTTTATACTAATTTGTTTTAGCTCGATTATAACGAAAGCTTTAAGCTGGAAAAACAAGTACTGATGTCATATGAGAAGACATGGTCGTGACCCCAGTAGGGCTCGAACCCACGACCCCTTGATTGAACGGCCGACACCTTATCCACTTGACCATCGCCCCCATGCATGCCTTTTTGAGATATATGTGTAGGTAACTGCATCAAAGTACACAGTCTGAAAAAATATTTAAGATGTCATTTAAAAAAAAAAAGTTATTTGAGCCTTAAAAATGATCCTGGGTAAGATATTTGGAAAAAAGGAAAACAACTCCGCTAAAACTTTATTGTAGGCTTAGGTGGCTATGTACATAGTATCTCATGCACGTTTTACCTCTAGGCCTTACTACAGTAACTGTATTGATCAGCTCTTTAAAAAGAAAAATATGTAAAGATCAAATTTTTTAATGCCATGGGGGAAAGTGTGACATTTTTGTGGTGCAATTTGTCAACAAACAGACGATTTTTTGAAATGTTAAAACTCACAGAATTTTACAAGGTAAAATATGTTGAGAAAACTATTGCTGGAAAGATAACTACCTCTGTTTCTCCTATATATGCGTCAAAGTATGGGAAATATATCTGGAAATATGAGAAAAAAAACAAGACAAACAATATCAGGACTGTTACATGCATGACTGCATTATCCTTTATAGCTGGTATCATAGATAGCTTACTTTTCCATTGCACTGATATAAGCTAGTCTTTGCTGAGAAATACTCTTGACAATCAATGGTACTATAGTTTACTATGTTGAATACTAAAAGAGCAATAACTCAGTAAAAATCGCCGACCAGAACATGATAACAATATGCACATCTCGTCTTCTATGATGTTGTGATGAATTCCAGCCAGCGGTTGCTGAGAAATAGTCCTGATGAGAAGTGGTACTACAGTACTGGTATACCATGTTGAATAATCAAAGGGCAGTAAGATAATATGCGCATCTCCTCTTGATAGTTGAATACTAAAAGAGCAACAAAAGCTTTCTATAAGGTTTCGCTAAATTCTAATCAGTTATTGTTGAGAAAAAATCCAGACAAGAATTACGGGACGGACGGACGAAGCGGCGGCTATGTTCTTTCCCTTCGTAGAGCATAAAGATAAATAAACATTTCACACATATTGTAACGCTTGATATATTGCACACATTAACATATATACTACTAATTGTACACTTTTGATATTCATCGTCCTGTAGAAAAAACTGTGGTTCTTCAACAAAGTTCGTCAAAATCAAAGCAAACCATAATGTCTTCTTAACTGAGTTATGGCCTCTCAACACCTTTTATGAATGTGAAGGTAATGTTATATATAACGCCTTTATCTGTCATTTCGGGAACATTTAATGGACCAAAGTAGTGCTAGACTTCATTTTCCTTCTTGATCATGTTGATAATGGTATATTAATATAATATTTGCTCATTTAGAAAACGAAAAACATTCACCTGAAATGTTTGATTTTTACCCGTTAAGATTCAATTGTAGGACTGAGAAATGATGTGGATAATGCTGTTAGCTCAATTTAGTTAACGCTTCTATTCAAATACTTCGAACAGTTTATGAACAGACTCAATCAATCCGAGTTAACTATTATTTTGGTTGGTTGCATTCTTTGCTTCCAAAGGATCTTTTAACAAATTTTATCAACTATCACAACAGCAATCTTTAAGTGTCGGGTTGCGGCCGTAAAAAGTCTCTCCGTACTCGGATTCAGTGTTGTTATATTTTCCGGTCCTTTAGGATGTGATGGACGCTTGAATCCAAAAGAATGAGACTCAGGGCTCCAGATAAGATGCGTATTAGCGTAAATTTACGCTTTGAAATAATGCATATACGCATGTCTGCTATTTTTTTAGCGTATAAAAATGTACATGAAATTACAGAAACGCATTCAAATACTTTTTACTAGCGTAAACAAAATCTGAATCGTCTGGATGCTTTACATAACAGAGCACGACCGGCATTCATTCTGCCACAATGAACGTACACAGGCATTGAACGGTATTTTATAAAGCTAGGTTAAACTATATTATACACTCAATGCGTGCGTAAATCAAATTTTTGGGAATCAATATTGAGGTAGTGTATTTTAAAGCGGTGTCGATTTAAAATATTAACTTCTGATGTGGAGTAAACCAAAACATGTCTCTTTCTAAGAATGTATGAAACTAACGTGCTACGCATTCTTTAAATAAACCAGCAAAACTTATTCCCAAAACATCGTTAAATGTATATTGAATAATCTATTTGATTTGGCAGTGAGTGTGAAGCCAAAGCAAGCCAATGGAAAAAAAGAAGCAACAACCTGAATGCTGAATTGAAACTTAAGTGCAAACAAATTCATGGGTGACCTAGACTTTGCGCGTCAACTAGCAAGAATGTTAAACGAGTAAAAAGTAGTGGTAAAAAGAAAATTTTCAGGAGTAAAATTACTCGTAGTCAATTTCAGGTTTTACCGTTTTACTCATTCGCCAAAATTTTGATGAGTAAATACGCATAGGCCAAACAAATTATTTGGAGCCCTGAATGAGAAACCAATAAAATCTTATTTGAAGGTTTTTCTTGCTAAGTTACTTTTGAAATTGGCATCAGCTGGAGGGTTTTTATCAGTTGGTATTTATTCATATAAGGAGACAATATGCCATTAATATAAGTTAGATTTTTATACGTGGTTCTGTATAGCTGCGGGAATATAACTAGTACTTGTTCAAATTTCAGAACGCTCTAAAGAAACAGTCAGAGATGTTCTTGATGAGAAATATTTTGTCAGGACAGAACAGTTTGAAAAAGCGAGAACGAAACTCTTGGAAAACAATATCATTGTTTTAAATGGAGCACCAGGGGAAGGAAAGACAACAGTGGCAAAAAAACTTTTGGTCGAAGTCTCGAAAAACGAAAGGTATATACAACTGAATACCTACTCCGATTGGAGGTTTGTGATATTGGACAATGTAGAGGCTGTTTTAATAGATGACATGTTTGGTTCTGGTATTTTTGATAAAGAGGAGTGCAGAAAATGGCAGAAACACATTCCATCCATTGCATCAGCTGTTGAAAGCAAACACCTGTACGTAATTATCACTTCCCGGTCTTATATTCTAACTGAAGCAGTAGAAAAAATGATTGTAGAGAGTTTTTTTACCAAAGAAAATGTTGTTACTCTATCTTCTGAGGATCTAACGCCAAAAGAAAGAAAAACAATTTTAGAAAAACATTTTACTAAAGCATGTTACAAAAACGAAGAAATTAGTGAATTGACCGAAAAAAGCGAGCATTCAATACTCCTACAAAATATTGTAGAATTAAAACTAAAGAGTCCAGATGTTTCTTCCACAATTGGGTTCCCTGAATGCGCAAGGCTATTTGCAAATAATACCGATTTATACAGTGAAGGCGTTAAATTTTTCAAAGGTCCCATGGCTTGTGTAAAATCCAACATTTCTGGCCTTCTAAATGATGATGACACATTCGTGGCATTTTTTGTATTATGGGCTCAAACATCTAGGACTTTGAGCTCAATAGACCTTGAGCTTTCCATACAGGAGACATCAGATAAAGTAACAAAGCCGATTTGTAAGCTGCAGTTCCGACCAAAGGATCACATCAGAAAGATCCGCCATAGTTTGCACAAGCATAGAGGTGGGTTTATTCATTTTGATAGCACAAACGAGGTATTTTCATTCAGTCATCGCGTTGTTCAGGATTCAGTCGGCATTGTCTCCTTCGAGAAAAATACAACAGCTGCTATTGAATTTTGTGACACGACCTTCATAGAAAATTTCATTCGAATTGGTCACCATGAATGTGATAGTGGCATGCATGATATATTCATGAGAAAAGATAAATCTTCTGAGGGGCTTGATGAGCAGGAGTCGTCGCAAGGGTTAACATATTATCGAGAAACTGCGCAACAGAAAAATGTCTCATCAACTGAGAATAAATCGGCTTTATTGCCTTGGTGTGTTATACACCTAAGCCAAGCAAGATATGCCCAGCTCAGTTTACAGATAGGGAAATTAGTAATTTACCCTGCTTTTAGAACAAATGAATTGAGTATGTCACCTTCGAAAAAGCTTCAGAAAGTCTCACAGTACTTGGATCCTACACTTTTTAAACATGAAGTATTTAAGGATAAAAATTTCTGTGATTCCTTTTTTCGCGAGTTGAACGAAAGAAACATGCTTGAGACAATACTTATGGTTCCTGTCAGAACACTTGACAGGGAGTTTTCTGAGTTTAAATTTCTCAAAATGCCAAGCACTGAAATCAGACTTCCGTCATATTTAATATGGGCTAAGGAAGCACGTAGTCCCCTGAGTGACATGTGTTTTCATATCATTGACTCAGTAAGTGATTTTGCATCAAAACAAGAGCTTTCAATGGCGATGTTGATCTCAACAAAGCTCGGAGACTGCACTCTTGTTAAGTACTTCCTTGAACAGGGAGCTGAGATTGATATCAATATGATGTCCTTAGCACTTGCTGCAAACAAAGAGAAAATGTTCGAAATGCTTTTAGGTAGGCATGCCGTGTTAAATGATGAAGCAACTTTTCTGCATGAAATATGCAAAGTTGGTTATTCTGAAATAGTTTCCAAACTGATAATCAAGGGAGTCGATATTATGCAACGTGACAGTTCTGGACTATATCCAATACATCATGCAATCCAGAAAGGGCATTTAGAAACAGTCAAGGTACTTCTAGATAATGATGAGTCGCAAGCTGAAGTTGAGTTTAAACCAGATACTGGCAAAATGTCTTTATTCCATTTTGCCACAGAATATCAAAGAATGACCATTATAGATGAACTGTTGAAAAGAGGCAAGCGTCCAACAAAACTTGACGGTAAGGGTAGAACGCCATTTTTATATTCAGTCTATAAGCGTTCAACTAATGTTGTTCACAGAATGTTACAAACTGCGATTGAAGATGGTATGCAGTCGCACCCTGACAAAGACAATTGCACGCCACTGTATACTGCTCTAAAGAATATAGTAGGTCATAGCGCACGGCGAGAAGAATGTAAAATATTTGAGGGCATTGCCTTGGAGCTTTGCAAGTTCACGAATAATTTACATTTGGTGAATTCATCTGGAGAAACTCCCTTGAAGTATGCCTGCAAAAATGGATTAAAAGCTGTAGCCAAAGAGATACTTAAACATGGAGATCCGTATGAAAACGAAGGAAGTACAATATTTCACCATTTTGTTACTGCTGATGATCGTGAAAGTATAGATACGTTTTTGCAGTTGAATATAGATCCAAATATACACGACAAATATCACAGGACTCCATTGATGTTGGCAAACGTCCTTGGGAAAAAAATGGTAATCCGTGTTCTTAAGAAAGACCGACGGATACTTGATTATCACAAAGAAATTGGAATGGTTGAGGACAGGCTTGAGCTACCGGACAGAAATGTAAATACACGGAGTCTTTCGAGTGTTTTCGAACGGTACACAGATCCTGAGTCATACAGACGGGGTAGGAGAAGGAGACGAGAAGATACTGCTTATGGTTATGATTATGATGATGACCTCCTTGTTTATGACTAGCTGTCAATCATCCCCAAACTAAAAGCTTATATTTCACCGGTGTGTTAGTTAATCCAGTTTATGCAACTTCTCAGTGTTGGGAATCGAATTGATTGTTGCGCGTTTTATTGTCTGTCATCAAGAACTTGTTTGCCATTAAGAATGAGATTCTGTATGTTATATAATCACATACAGTTTTACAGATTATGAAACGGAATGAATTGAAATTTAATTAAATACTTACTTAGAACGGCAGGTATTTTCTCACAATAGTCCACACCGTTCTGTTACGCTCTAAGGAAAAGTAGTATACATTTAAAGAGGACATTTTCGTGTTTAACTTTCTCTACATTCTGTCTAAACCAGCAATGCAATATTTGTGTCCCTTATTAGCTCACCTGAGCAATGCTCAGGTGAATTTTTCTGATCGCTCGATGTCCGGCGTCTGTCGTCTGTCTGTCTGTCTGTCAACATTTAGCTTGTGTATGCGATAGAGGCTGAATTTTTCAACTGATCTTCATGAAACTTGGTCAGAATAATAACCTTGATGAAATCTAGGCCGAGTTTGAAAAGGGGTCATCTGGGGTCAAAAACTAGGTCACTATGTCAAATCAAAGAAAAACCTTGTGTATGCGATAGAGGCTGTATTTTTCAATTAATCTTCATGAATTTTGGTCTGAATGATTACCTGGATGAAATCTAGTTCGAGTTTGAAAAGGGGTCGTCTTGGGTCAAAAACTAGGTCACTAGGTCAAATCAAAGAAAAACCTTGTGTATACGATAGAGACTGTATTTTTCAATTAATCTTCATGAATTTTGGTCAGAATGATAACCTTGATAAAATCTAGGCCGAATTTGAAAAGGGGTCAGCTGGGGTCCAAAACTAGGTCACTAGGTCAAATCAAAGAAAAACATTGTGTATGCGCTAGAGGCTGAATTTTTCAATTAATCTTCATGAATTTTGGTCAAGATGATTGCCTTGATGAAATCTAGGTCAAGTTTGAATATGGGTTATCTGGGGTCAAAAAGTAGGTCACTAGGTCAGATCAAAGGAAAACCTTGTGTATGCGATAGAGGCTGTATTTTTCAATTAATCTTCATGAATTTTGGTCAGAATGATTGCCTTGATGAAATCTAGGTCGAGTTTGAATATGGGTCATTTGGGGTCAAAATTTAGGTCACTAGGTCAGATCAAAGAAAAAGCTTGTATATGCGATAGAAGCTGTATTTTTCAACTAATCTTCATGAATTTTGGTCAGAATGATATCCTTGATGAAATCTAGGCCGCTTTGGAAAAAGGGTCATCTAGGATCCAAAATTAGGTCACTTGGTCAAATCAAAGAAAAACCTTGTGTATGCGATAGAGGCTGTATTTTTCATTTGATCTTCATGAAATTTGGTCAGAATAATTGCATTGATGAAATATAGGTCAGGTTCAAATATAGGTTATCTGGGATCAAACATTAGATCACTAGGTCAAATCAAAGAAAAACTTTGTGTATGCCATAGAGGCTATATTTTTCAATTGATCTTCCTAAAATTAAGTCAGAATGATCGCATTGATGAAATCTAAGTCAAATTTGAATATGGGTCATCTTGGGTCAAAAAGTAGGTCACTAGGTCAAATCAAACAAAAACCTTGTGTATGCGATAGAGGCTGTATTTTTCAATTGATCTTCATTAAATTTGGTCAATTTGGTTCGAATATGGGTCATCTGGGGTCAAATACTAGATCACTAGGTCAAATCACAGAAAATACTCACTTATACTCAAGATTTTAGCTCCAATTTTAATAATTGGTCAGAATATTTATTTCCATGAAATCACTAGGTCAAACATGTTTACACTGTTATTTTGTGTTATGGTGTGTTTCTCAGGTGGGCGACCTAGGGCCATCTTGGCCCTCTTGTCTCTACTTTCGTTTAACTACACCAGCTCGCTTCGTAAAACCAAAAATGCTGTGGAACAAGAGCTCTAAATACTTATTGCTGAAAACGTATATTTGAACCCATTTCATAGAACGGAGCTCAGATGTCATTGCGGTAAAAATTCATGATTTTATAAGAAATCAAAGAAAGAGAACACGGGAGAGATTACACTTTAAAATGAAAAAGTATAAGTAGAATCTTTGGAATCATTAAGCGCAACAAAGGTTACCAGCCTCACACACGGCAAAGCCGGTCACCTACAAATTGACATTTTAGCGGAAGACAAAGTAAACCGTGACATTCAAATGCCAATCAGCAAAATGCATTTCATAATAATAAAAATATTGTAAGTTGGGTGGGGAAAAGAGGTAAATTGAGGATATGGTATGAAGCTGAACAAGCTGAAGATACTAACGTACAGTAACCTTTGTTAATTGAATTGGGTTTGATACTCGTTAAAGGCATGTCAAAATCACACACAAATTTGGTAACGATTAAATGTAACTACACGGTTACCAATCGAGACTAGCAAGATGTACTTTTGATGTACGTCTAACTGCCGATAAAAGTCCGTTGTATTTAGCGGGCTGAAAGTTGATTTTTGTTTGCTATATATGATGGAATGTGTTTCAATAGTGTTTGTCAATTTTATTCTTGATGAATTATAAGAACAACTCATACTTTGCCCTGCACCTATGCATTTTATGTCCTTAGTGATTGTTATTTTTACGTGTGATATTTTTATTTGTGCTGCCATGTATAATTTACTGCCTCTGTAGAATTTGAAATTTTATATACTACAGATATAAATATATGTGTATATATTCATATGTGCACTTGTATACAAATACGACGTTTTGGAGGGTCGGAAACGTTTTCTTTATTGATAGGAAGTATTATTAAGGATATATATTCTTTGTCATTTACGAGTAGATTCAAATTTATCAACCATAGCGTGTACTACTATCTACCATGTTTAAGCTGTTAAAAGCCAATGCTTTATTTTATTTGTTTCAAGGTTTAGAGTACAGTATACGACCCTCTAAAGATATCAATGGAAAAAGCAAAATATGTAATACACATTAAATTGCCCAGTATATTTGCAAACTGTCATGATTATTTACCTTGTACCCGTCTGTCTTCCCAATACATTCAGTCATCGTACAATCAACATGATATTTCAATGACATACATAAAGACTGCAAAATGTTGGTCATTTTTCAGGTTTTTATATATGTGAAAAAAAATTCTTGAATATTGACTGTTTAAAAAATAGCTCAAACAAACAAACTGCTCAAAATTAAGTGCTGTTAAGTAGCCTAGTGATGGTGTGCAGCGTTCTTGCTATAATTTATTTATTATTTCAGCATTATCTTATCTTTAAGCGTCAAATCGTAGACATTTTTAGTAAATGTTGTTGTCTGTAAGTTTGAATATATATATACATAAAAAAGAAAGAAAAACAAAAACAACAACAACAACAAAAACCGTTAAGTTTCTCGTAAATGTCATCAGCATTTTGCTTCGAATTGGATATAACGATCTTATTGTGTACTACATCCTTCAGTGCAAAACTGCACTGCAAATGTTTAACTGGAAAATGAAACCAGTAAGTTTAAGATACATGCTGTATTGTTCTTATGTTGATTTTTGCACAGGATTAGGTAGTGGACAAGTAGTGACAATTAGCAAGTTACATCTTCTCCTGTGCAATTACTGTATTTGTCCAGTTTTTACGGAAACCCAGATATGCGTTAAGCTAGTTGTATGTCTAAAAACTGCCAAAATTGTCTATCCTGAATACGTAATAACACAGTAATTTTAGAGTGACATTTCTTCACCTGAATTTTAAACATATTTCTAATTTTCAACATGCTTGTTAGTCAGTGCACGCATTGGAAATCCATTTCACTAGAAATATTCATAAAGTGTATTAAATGATATTTATCAATGTTACATATATATTTGTATCAATGTACTTCCTAGTGTATGTATTGCTAGATTAATAGCGTTTCCATGCCATCTTTGTGATCACGTTTTGTTCAATTCAAAACTTAAGCAGTCCATTTGAAATGAGGTTTTGTACGACATTTATCGCCCGTTTTGTATATAGGTATACTTTTACTTTTTATGTGTATACAGTTTCATGAAAGCGATATTATACTTTGTATTTTCATAGATTGACGGCTTAATTCTTAGTTGTAAGTATTTTGTTTATATTTTTCTTACAAATTATCATATTTTCATAAGTGGGACGAGGTGTTTTATTTTGCATTTTATTGATTTCCTATATGTGTATAGTTGTTTGAGATTTTAATTGTGTTATCAAATAGATATGTTTGCTATTCTAAATGTATGGCCGAAAATTAAAATTCCACCCATTTACGAACAAAATCTTACAAAACAGGTCGCTGTTTTCATCAATGTTTGTTTGCAATGACACTTATGCTCTTGCCAATAAAAATAAATGGGTGGTGGCGCATATAGTGCCACCCATGTTCATAACGTCATGTCCGATCGCTAACTTTTGAAATAACATGACAGGAACGACCGTCGATATAATACATTGCGTTAAAGTCTTTCTTCTAATCCGTTGTATAACTTTATATAAATGCATTGATGCATAAATCAAAGTAACTCGGCACCATAAAAAAACCGACGTGCCGCGTTTAAGACACATAACCATGCATAAAAGGTCAAGGTCACACTTATAGGTCAAAGATTTTAAAATGTTTTTCTATGTGTTGCTGTATAACCTTTGAAGCAAATTACTTGGCACACACCTTCACTATAATAAAACAACGTTTCACGTTTAATACTTCTTCCACTACCTTAGAGGTGAGTGACATTCTTAAATGTATACAAGTTATATCATTTAGTGTCCGGCGTCTATAACGTGAGTAAGAATAAATTGAAATTTAAGTAATTGGGCAAATACAATCACTACTACTAGACTATGCGTTTTGTGCAAGACATAAATCAATAGCTAAAAGGTAAAGGTTACAAATAGCGGTCAAAGATTATATGTATATAAAGTTTTAAAGATATAAGTTGGCATAAATCTTAACAGTTACTATATAATATGTTAAGACATAGATACATATATGAAAAATCAATGTCACATTGAAAGATAAAAAATTTAACTTCATTTTTCTTCTTTGTTATTTTTGTCCACATAGATTTCACTATAATAAGATGATGTGTCAGATGAATTGTTAAGACCTCCTAAATCAAAGATCAAGGCTGTACTTAGAGGTCCAAAATTTTATATAATTTATCTGTTTGGTCTATAACTTTTTATATGCATAGTGGGATTTTCAAATAACTTGGTACAATTTTTCGCCATAACAAGAAGATTAAATATTTTATTTATTTAATGGTGAAATAATAATATGCACAGTTGTTTTCTTTCCTTGACCGTAAGTTCAGTATACGTTTTCTATTGCCAAATGCCTTAACTAGCAGGACTAGCACTTCTGTGTCCTAAGGGCATCCAAGACCTATAGACGTATATTTAGTTAACACCTGTAAAGCTGATATAGTAATGCCTTAGTTTTGTTCATTGTTTCTTTTGTTTTACTTTTGATATATCATATTTTTATATATATTTCAAATATACAGAATGTTCTGAATTTATACCTTATCTATCTTGTTGTAGAAAATTACTTTTTTGTAATTGTTAAATTGACTTTGTTCATGTTTTGAATGTATATGTGTAGATAGAATGTTTATGTATCAGGCAGATTATTCCATTTTTAGCTCACCTGAGCACGAAGAAATATTGTTTTATTGCAAAATTCACCATGGTTCGATGAGGTGAAAGTTTGAGTGGAAAGAGATATATATCAATAACCTCAAGCCTGTTGGCGGCAAGTGATTCTGCCTTTGAGATCAATGATATTCAGTGCCATTCGTTATTCAGTTAGTAAATTCTCAGTGAACGCCCATTTAAATGATGAATAGTACTGCCCAGTGAATGCTGGACCAGTCCATTTTAGAAATTTAGCGGGCTAAAGCTTAAAGGGATATATGCCTTACAGAGCACCAATACTTGACGAAGGCTTAGAGGTTAACCCTACACCATAAAGTGTTTCTAGCAGTGGTTGTCAGGTTTGTTCTCTTTATATTCTATAAAAATCTTTAAGAAGACTCTTTGAAAGCATAGAATGCAACAAAGCAAAATAATAGCAGACACAGTTTGACTGAATCTGTTCATGAGAGGTAATGGAAAATGCAATATCCTTAATGCTCCCTAGCCCCAGCTCAAACCGAAGTCTATTACAACATTATAATGAAAAAGGGCTAGAAAGTATAGCTATGTTGAATCCATGTCTAGTTATGTATTTCTAAATAGAATAAAAAAGAAACAAATATTTTAGTATATTTGTGAATACAATTTCGTTAAACGTTCTGAAAAACTCTATTAGATTTTCAGTTGAAATTTTCAACATTTATTCATAATTTACATTTCCTTTCAATGTTTAGAAGTTTATGTTTGGAAAAGTTAAAATTTCACCTAACGCAAGTGCAAACAGCATGATTGTGTAATCCCAACAACGGAATAATTAGTACAAAACCAGGAGTTTTTATCGAATTATATACAATAACTTGCATTAATAACATTTAAGGAAATCTAATGTATTCTCAATGTAAAGGGTGAAATTTAGCTTGGAACAAGTCTAATTAACGTAAAATCATTCTGAAAGGATTAGACATTAAATTTGCAACATTGGGTTAATGTTACTTATTGTATTCTGAAAATAAGAGAAAAAAAAACCGGTTGTACATGTTTAAATTTACTGAGTATAATCAATGGTAACGTGTTTACTGGTTCTTTTATTTTTGTGAAACATTAATATTGTAATTTCAAGTTAGTATCATTGCCAATGTACGTACACATATCTTTTTGATTTCAAGCTGCATAAATATGTGTGACTAATCACAGACGTCATATTTTGTATGTCAATATTTATCATACATTCATCTAACCTGAAAATAATCAACAGCTATATGTTTCCGGAATCCATTGGTAATTCAGTGCTAATTAAAACAGAGCAACATTAGACTTTAAGGTTAAATGTACACTATTTGTAAATTGATGCGTTTTTAGATGTGTTGTTACTAGATACTTTGCATCATGTATTATTTTAATTTCAAAGTTTGATCTTTATTCTTTGAAGCATTATCAAACACCAGCAGGTATATCTTATGTCTATTCACGACAGAATAAGTGAGGGATCATAAAAGGTATTCGATGATTAATATTGTATTATATTAAGAGACCTGCTGAATTTGTTATCATTTGGTGCGATGTTATTACTATTATCAATTAGAATACAAACATTCAATGTCTGAAAAATATTTTTAATTTTTATAATATTTATAACTACGAATTATATAGAGGATAATTGTTGGTTTCGGTGTAATATCACGTTATAATTTCACCGAGTGGGCACCAAAAGTGATATTTTCACGAGTGGCGCAGCCACGAGTGAAAATAACAACTTTTGGTGTTCACTAGTGAAATTATCGTGATATTACATTGATACCAACAATTTTTCTGTTTATTTTATGTCTAAAACTTTACTTTTGTTGTGTTTATTTCAATAAAATGTCGAAATTTGCGGGAAATTTTATCAGGAAGCATCGCAAAGATGACGTCATTTTAACGACGTCATCGTCATATTGTTTCCGGCTTTCAGTACGCTCGGTAAACTTTTTGACGTTAATCCGGGTATCAGATTTGATATTATTCACTGAGTGGCCAGTGAGTTTATCAGGATATAATTCACCGTTATATTTCGATAAGCCACCGAAAAACATAAAATAAATAAACATTTATATGTTATTAGATTTGTATCGAGAAGTAGGCATGCGCGACTGTAGTCCGCGAATGAACGAGTACATATTACTCTATGCAAATCTTAACATCATTTTATTACATACGCATTAACACTTTTTTAATATTTTTTTATTAACACACCTGAGCCAAAGGCTCAAAATGAGCTTTTGTGACCGCTCGATGTCTGTCGTGCGTCTTGCATCAAAATTTCTAAAACTGATCTTCTTCAAAACCACTGGGCAGATTTACACCTAAGTTCACTGGAATAATCCTTGGGTTACCCCATTTCAAAATTGCCCCAGAAATTGAATTGATATCCATACAGAACTTTGGCTGCCATGTCAACCGAAAGGAAAATATAGCGGCTTTTAGCTAGATGGTTATATTGTAAATATTGAAAACTTTAAAAATCTTTTTCTTCAAAGCAACTGGGCAGATCTGATCCTTGGGCTTCTCTTTTTTTGCAATTGCCCTGGATGTTACATGGTTTACATAGACTTACATCAGGAAAATTTTGAATTTTTTCTTGTCCAAAACCACAGGTCTTTAGACTTTGATATTTGGTGTGTATCATTATCTAGTTGTCCTCTACAAAGATTGTTCAAATTATCCACCAAGGGTCAAATATTTCCCAGCCCTGGGCCCATGGTTTACATAGACTTATATAGGGAAAACTTTGAAAATCTTTTTGTTGAAAACACCAAGTCTTAGTGTTTTGACATTTGGTCTGTAGCATTATCTAGTGGGTCTCTACCTAGTTTGTTTGAATTATCTTTCTAGTGTCAACTATGGGTCCGCCAAGGCGATCCCAAGTTTTACATTAACTTGTACAGGAAAAAACTTCAAAAATCTTCTAGGCTTTTGATATTTGGTATCTTGCATTGCCCAGTCGTCCTTACCAAAGTTGTTCATATATTGCCCCAGGGGTGAAAAGAGGCTTTATCCTGGGGTCCAAAGTTTAACTTAGACTTAAATAGAAAACAATATAAAATCTTCTAGTCTGAAAGTATAAGTCCTAGGCGTTGCCATTTGGTTGCAATGTCTAGTGATTCATTAACGAAATTTTTAAATTATGTACCTGGGGTGAAAAAGGCCCCGCCCCGGGGATAACTTGTTGTATGATGTATATAGGAAAATACTTAAAAAATATCAGATCATATTTCCTAGACTATTAAATAATAATTACCTGATGACTTAAAGTAGGGATCACCTGACTGTGACCTTGACCTACTGGCCAGTTTTCTTGTTTTTAAGATGCAGCATTGAAATTTGGATGACATTATCAATTTCTTTTGACACCAATCTTAGAACTGACTTTCAGTGACCGCGAATGTGACCTTCTGACCTTCTTTCTTAATATTTCAGCGTCGTTTGACATTAGAAATATGTAATTCATATTACTCAGGTGAGACGATCCAGGGTCATCATAACCATCTTGTATAAATTATACAAAGTTGTTCTTCAGCATGAGAAAAAATGCCGTCGTTGAAGAACTTTAAAAAGCGATGACATACATGTGAAATAACAAAGGAAGTCTCTTACCCGATATAAACTCGAACGGGAAAAATGGCGTTTCAATATACAATATTATTATAACTAATACAGACCAAAACTACTCCCTTTGGTTTAGAGCATGCTTTAATGCCACGATTACTGACTGTAAGAACGTATTGATGCTATCTTTTTACTTTTATATTTGCTCTTATGATTAAATGATTTCGAATAAAACAATCAAATACAATATGTGATGTTTGTCATGTGTAGTACATAGGGTTGAAATGCGAAACAAACAGAGTGTATGAGTTAAAACCCCCAACTGGGATATAAAAGCAGGGAGATGGCACTGGGGCAGGTTTCTACATAAAATATGCATGGTAAACATCAGAGAACCCTTTTTTGAAATCCTGAATGAACTCCTGAATGAAAAAAAATTAAAACATGTACATTTATACTTTGATATGTATCCTTTCTATTGGTGCATTTAATTTTTAGCTCACCTGAGCACGAAGTGCTCAAAGGTGAGCTTTAGTGATCACCCTGTGCCCGGCATCCGTCGTCGTCAATCGTCCGTCCGTCCGTCGTCAACAATTTGACTGTTAACACTCTAGAGGTCACATTTTTGGCCCAATCTTAATGAAACTTGGTCAGAATGTTACCCTCAATAAAATCTTGGATGAGTTCGATATTGGGTCATCTGGGGTCAAAAACTAGGTCATCAGGTCAAATCAAAGGAAAAGCTTGTTAACACTCTAGAGGTCACATTTTTGGCCCAGTCTTAATGAAACTTGGTCAGCATGTTACCCTCAATAAAATCTTGGACGAATTTGATATTGGGTCATCTGGGCTCAAAAACTAGGTCACCAGGTCAAATCAAAGGAAAAGCTTGTTAACACTCTAGAGGTCACATTTTTGGCCCAATCTTAATGAAACTTGGTCAGAATGTTACCCTCAATAAAATCTTGGACGAGTTCGATATTGGGTCATCTGAGATCAAAAAATAGGTCATCAGGTCAAATCAAAGGAAAAGCTTGTTAACACTCTAGAGGTCACATTTTTGGCCCAATCTTAATGAAACTTGGTCAGAATGTTACCCTCAATAACATCTTGGACGAGTTCGATATTGGGTCATCTGGGGTCAAAAACTAGGTCATCAGGTCAAATCAAAGGAAAAGCTTGTTAACACTCTAGAGGTCACAATTTTGGCCCAATCTTAATGAAACCAGAATGTTAATCTTGATGATCTTAAGGTCCAGTTTGAATCTGGGTCATGTAGGATCAAAAACTAGGTCGCCAGGTCAAATCAAAGGAAAAGCTAGTTTACACTGTAGAGGCCACATTTATGACATATCATAATGAAACTTGGTCAGAATGTTAATCTTGATGATCTTAAGGTCAAGTGTAAATCTGGGTCAGGTGGGGTCAAAAACTAGGTCACTAGGTCAGATCAAAGGAAAAGCTTGTTAACACTGTAGAGGCCATATTTATGACTGTATCTTCATGAAACTTAGTCAGAATGTTAAACTTGATGATCTTTAGGGCAAGTTTGAATCTGGGTCATGTCGGGTCAAAAACTAGGTCACGGGGTCAAATCAAAGGAAAAGCTAGTAAACACTTTAGAGGCCGCATTTATTATCATATCTTAATGAAACTTTGTCAGAATGTTAATCTTAATGATCTTTAGGTCAAGTTTAAATCTGGGTCAGTTCGGGTCAAAAACTAGTCACTAGGTCATATCAAAGGAAAACCTTGTTAACACTCTAGAGGCCACATTTATGACTGTATATTCATGAAACTTAGTCAGAATGTTAAACTTGATGATCTTTAGGTCAAGTTCGAATCTGGGTCATGTCGGGTCAAAAACTAGGTCACGGGGTCAAATCAAAGGAATGGCTAGTTAACACTTTAGAGGCCACATTTATGACCATATCTTAATGAAACTTGGTCAGAATGTTAATCTTAATGATCTTTAGGTCTGTAGGTCAGGTGAGCGATACAGGGCCTTCATGGCCATCTTGTTTCAAAAAATGTCAAGAAAGTATACTTATAGATTTTTTTTAAAATCTCAACTGTCAAAAATTTGAATTTCCCGGGAGGGGCTTAGAAGTCATAACCTCAGAGAGCAGCGAAATGTAAACAGAATAAGCACGTGGCTTTGTTTATCAACAAAATTACTGCAGCAGAAGATTATTCACAACATTCACAGTCACCTCTGTTTACCTGCTTTTTTTATCATCTTTGTGTTTATCTCAGAAAATGATTTACACTTATTATGTGCATGAAGTGAATAAATACTTATTATGTAACTAGTACATGTAGTACATAAGTGTTTATTTATTGAAGCTTGTGTTAGATAAATAAGTTGTAATTTCTGACCGTTCTGTTTCCACAGTAACTATTTTACATTTTCCCCGCTCAATGCATTATTTTCAATTGAATTTGGGAATAATCTGGTATGAAAGTCCAGTTGCAAAGTGCCACAAACTTATCAGTAAATTTGATGCCATGAATGTGTATTGTTTTGACAGTCCTCCCTAATTGCCTATTATCTTGACTTTCTTGATAATACATTGACTGAAACAGGCCTCCAAAAATTCCGCCAAATTTTCATTTCATGTCTTGACACTGTGTTTCACAGTCCTAGTGTTACATTCATCTTGATTAATTTGGATTTAATTAAATAATTTCTCAAACGAAACAACATATCAAATGAGAATATATTTTGCTATGTTGACTGGAATGATAACATTGATAGGGAATCTATTTCCTATAGAACAATGTCTTATAAAAGAAATCCCACAAAACTTATCAAGTACCTGTGAAGAAAAGAAAAACTAGTGATTTTAAAGAAAATATTTACAAAAACTGGATTAATAACTTTTACAACTGAAAACAGCAAGTAAGTTGCATGCTCTTCTGTATTTAGAAAGATTGTCTGCTACAAGCTACCTGTGTTTACAATGGTTATTTTTAGCTACTGCTTTGAAAAACAAAATGTAGCTCCTCCCACTATTTTCTGTCTGCCCCGGTAGGAAATGTTGGGGGTTTAAGCTTTATTTTGTATAGCGAGAATCTGCGTCGGTGTATTAAACATGCAATGCCAATTTATTGATTGGATTTTTGTGCACCCCAATGAGTAGTGGAGGCATATAGATTTGGTCTTGTCCCTGCGTGCGTCCGTCCGTCCGTCCGAAGTTTGTGACGCGCCTAGTTAAAAACGTATTTGATATAAATTGATGGAACCTTGCATGATCTTCATCATGATGTGACTTTGCACCTTTGGTATTCTTCTTAAGACTCCTAGCACTTAGGAGAGTTATGGCCCTTGAAAAAGTCACGTCATATCCTAGTGAATTATTATTTTTCTCCCAAATTAACTGCATGTAAATCACTCTGACAATACTGGTATCATATAATTGTTCTTCAAAATGATAGGTAAACAATTAAAGCCCTCTTGCATTTAATGTATGTTTACAACTTAAGCTTCAAACTCATTCAGCCAATCCCTTTCAATACAGTTTAATGAAATATAAATAGGCAACTGTAGTCTAATACAACAAGAACTTTGTATACTTCTCCATTAATCTAAATTCCATATTTCAACATTCAGTACATTGTCTTGGTCATTTACGTCAATGTAAATTTTCAACTAGATCCTTGTGTTTCTCGTTTTTTTTTTGCAAGCAAATCTTGTATAATTACCATCGTAAATACAAAGGATACAGTTTTTCTGTGATGTGTCTTTAAACAAACCGGTGTTACCGGATTCTGTACCAGTACTAATCTGTTTGGCGCAAGTAATTTTCAAGTGTTGCTGGAGGACAAATGATTTCAGACATAGTATCTTCTAAAAAACACAAAGGTGAACAAACGACCAGCTTGGGGATCGACCTCACTACCCCGCGAATCGTACATATGCGCTCTTCATATTTATCTATATGGGTAGACAAATTGCATTTTACCTTTACACAAGACTTCCCGACCACCGTGAATGAAATATAGATGAAATATTCATGTAAGGTAGATTTTGGCTTTATTTACTATACATTGACATATAACTCTACAACTTCAATTTTAATGGTACAAACAATAGGCTTTGTTTGACCAGACGTTTAGGTAAAAATGATATTTCCATAAAGCGCGTTTCTCGGACTTAAATGAAAGGTTGATGTAGGTAAAACTTTTTTTAGAAGAATACAATTTTTTTATTTCAATAGGCAATTTTGCGCTGCTAAGATAAGATCTACGTAGTTTGGCACTAAAACTTCAAGTAGAAGTAACATAACACTCAATACAATATTTACAAGTTGTTTTACATAAATGATTTTTCACAATGAATGAAGAAAAAAATCTTATCGGAAGAAATGAACGAACAGAATGAAAAAAGGAGAAAAACTCAGTATCTGTTTTCTAGAAGATGTACAGCCTTATAAATTACAGATTACAGTTCATTTCTATCGTGACGTATCACAGGCGTTTCCGTTTACTTCAAACTTAAAGTAGCACAAAAACTAATCTTGAAATAATGTCCCGCTAAACCGTGAAAACGTTGGCTCCTTTTCTGGCTCCCCATGACCGGTGTTTGTATCCCTGAGGTGTCTCGGTTGACTAGAAAAATCAGCTCATTGGTGGTTAAGGCACAACCATGGCACGAAAGCTCTGCACTGGCAAAATCACATCTAGGCGAGTACACTAAAGCAAACCTCTGGTACTGAATTTCCGGGTCGTGACATCATCAGCAGGTAAAAAGACGTCTGGTAGAAGAAGCTAAAATATATAACATATGGTTAGCACCATAGAAAATACAAACTAAGGCATAAAACTGCTCCTTAAGGTACACCATACCTCCGTAGGCTCCCATAAATAATACGTGCTAATTATACAAAATATACGTGCTTCTAAATTCACATGGCACGTGAATACAAACGTCACTCATTAATTCCATTATTTCTCAAATTAATTACTTACAAGTATAAAGTTACAGTATGAAAAATATATGACGAAAAATTATAGATAAGGAAATGATAAACTGCAGCTATTATTACAACCACAAATTAACACAATGCAATGCAAATTAAACGTTACACAATAGCTAATATGACTAAATTATCTTGATCGCCCGACATCTTATCTCGAGCGCTAGACATCTTATCTCGAACGCTCGACATCTTTTCTCGTGTGTAAGACATCTCGAACGCTCGATGTCATTTCTCATGCGACGACATATTATCTCAAATGCCCGATATCTCATTTTGTGCGCGCGACATCTTATCTCGGGCCCTCGACATCTTATCTCGTGCGCTCCAATATATCTTATCTATATATATTAGGGCTCTTTGCATGTGATTAGGCCATCAATAAAAATTACTTAGGTTCACGCCTATTTAGTTGTATTTAAACTTCCAACAAAAACAAGTTTATCAGCAGTACACAAGTAAGTCGTATGTTTTTACTATGATGATCTGAATACACACAATGGACCTTAATATATATATTAAGGCCCATAGTGTGGGTTATCATCTTATCTTATATATAGATAAGATGTCGTGCGCACGAGATAAGATTTCAAGCTCTCTTGTTAAGATGTCGTGCGCAAGAGATAAGATGTCGAGCACACGAGATAAGATGTTGTGCGCACAAAATAAGCTGTTGTGCGCACGAGATAAGATGTCGAGCGCTCAAGATAAAATGTCGTGCGCTCGAGATAAAATGTCGTGCTCTTGAGATAAGATGTCGAGCGCTTGAGATAAGATGTCGTGCTCAAGAGATAAGTTGTCTTGCGCACGAGATAAGGTGCGAGCGCTCAAGATAAGATGTCGTGAAAACGTTTATACATGTACATTAAACGAGCAATATTTCAAGTTGAATCAATTGGTTCAGAGGGGTTTAGAATCAACTTTTGTCATTCAGCCTGAACAACCTGGTGTATTAATACAAATGTTTGTTTGCTTGTTTTGTGTTCAATACCGTTTTTCAACAGTTCAACCTGAGCAACCTGTATTGTAATAAATGTTTATTACAAATGTAGAGCAACTATACTTGAATTACTGAGACGGCCTCCTAGGCCAAGTGGTTGAGGTAGATTACTTTGAATTGCTTGCCCCTCACCATGTGGGTCCGAAGCCTCACCTAGGGTTATAATTCTTCGTGTAAGGAAACTATCCAAGGAAACATGGAATATGTACATGTAGCATCTTTCACATAGCTGTTCTGAATAAAACTGAAGTTTGTCCCGGCCATAACTCTGACATGCATGGACCAAATTTGTTTATATTTGGCATAAATGTTAACGTAAATGAGAAGGAGTGTCATGCGCAAATCCCATGTTCCTATCTCAGAGGTCAAGGTCACAACTGAAGGTCAGAGGTAAAATTGAAGCTTGTCCGGGGCATTTTTCTTCATGCATGTTGGAATTTTGATATAAATTGGCATGAATGTTCACTTTTTTGAGATGAAGTGTCATGCGCAAGAACCACCCTAAGTCAAAGGTCAATCTTTTTTTAGAATTACTTCCCTTTTTTGTTACTATAAATAGCTTATATTGTAAATTTCTTATTTCTGCCGGTGGGGAAAAGATGATACCACTTTTCTATGGTACAACATATATGTTACATCCATTTTTGGTGTATTTTGACCTATCTCCCCTAGTAAGGAGTTTTGTGTCGACTTATATTATATACATTTATATTTTTTATCAAAATAATAACATACGCAAATGCAGTGTAAATTAGTTCTTACATCGCCAAATAGTATAATATTTGTTACATTTTTAGACAACATGTGGGTCGACATTCTGCCCATGGGCATGCAGAATGTATTTCTACTTTATTATGTCCCCCACCACACAGTGATGTGGGAAATATATTGATTTACTCCTGTCTGTGTGTGTCTATGTGTCTGTTTTGATAATTAAAGCACTGGAAGTCTGATAAGGCACTTGAGGTCTTGGTGCTTGGTCGACTCATATACTACTATTCAGATGATTAGGCGGTTAGGCGGTTGTTAGAGACATGCACTTTTCTCAGAAGCAGCTCTAGTTAACATGTAATATGAAATGCAGTGATTGATTAAATTCTGGTATTTTGAGCTCAATTGTCACGTAGTGACATGGTAAGCTTTTGTGATCGCCCTTCGTCCGTCCGTCCACAATTTCCATGTGAACACGATAGAGACCACATCTTGTATTTGATTTTAATCAAACTTGCGCACAACTTGTATGGGTATAATATCTCAACTGCTTTTGAAAACTGGCCAGATCCTATCACGGGTTTTAGAATTTTGGTCCCTTAAAGGACCAAAATTTAGCTATATTTAGCTTGTGAACATGACAGAGACCACATTTTGCAATCAACTTTAATTAAACTTGCACACAACTTGTATTGGCACAATATGTTGGTTTCTTTCGAAAACTAGCCAAATCCCATCATGGGTTCTAGAGTTATGCCCCCTTATAGGGCCAACATTTGCCACGTTTGGCTTATGAACATGATAGAGATCACATTTTGCAATCAACTTTAATAAAACTTGCACATAACTTGTATTTCGCGGATTAACAACTGGACAAAATTACACATCTAACATGGAACGGTCGCGAGTATTTCGAGAGTTAAACTTTCTGAGAGCCTTGAGTAACGCTGAGCCTGGTACGAGGCGACAGTTAATAAGTCAATAACTTTAAGACAAATACAAGCTGTTTCTGAAATCTTCAAAAGACTAAGAGAAAGTTCTATCACTATATTACCGCGAGACGTTCCTACGTTCGAGAATGAAAGACAGCTCATCAGAACGTTAGCAGCGAGTCGAGTCAACCGTTGGAGAAAAAAGAATTTGTTATTGCGATACCATTCGCTGTTACCTAGAGCGCTTAGAATGACGTATGTGTACTGAGTAATTGCCAGTGAAGTGAGTGACGCGATCAGTAGAGGAGAAGACTAATAACTGAATGGACTCTTACTGTTAAACTAGACGCTACAATAGTAGTGTGATGTTTGTGCACTTCTTTAAGAACATTTTTTATCAAAGTCTTGGAAGCTACAGAGTTTTATACAGAACAAAATGATATGAACGACGGTATGGATCATATTGCTTATAGTGTGAAAAATCTATTCTCAGTAACTGTAAATCGGCTGTTTATAAGCTTCAGAGTTTAACACAGGGAAGCTTGTTCTAAATGACGCTATGGGTCATATTGTATTGTAAGACCTTATTATGTAAAACACTATTGTTAACAAGTTTAAATCGGCTGCCTATACTTAATTCTATAGACACATTCGTTAATTTTTTGCAAATATATGTCTGAATTTTACAAAATTCATGCTTTCATAGAACAAAAATTGTGAATTTATTTGGTTAATCAATATAAATAAATATATATAAAGCATCCAGTTGTTTTGCCTTTCCGTTCTCCCGGTTAAACAAATTATTTCCATCAGTGTTAATCTTAACCTCACTTTTCTACATTATATGACTATTAAAAGAACGACGCTCGCTAATGATAGCAGTAGAGCAGGGTGTTAAACTTACAGAGATATAAAAACCGGATGTAAAATAAAATGTAGAGCGATTGTATACCCATGTATAAATATAATCGAATACACATTAGTGCTAGACCCTTTTTTCCTTCCCAACTCACTGTTAGCGTTACAGTTACTGAGAGTTGGATTACAGAGCGAAAACAGCACATAAAACTAACCAAACAACTAGGCGTTCATTTCGTTAAAATCTTAAATAAGTTTGATGGGAAAGAATCGATTCTTTGGTCGATGCAGGTATTTGTTGTTTATAGAACAAACGTTTGTCTTAAAAAAATAAACCTATTTTCCGGTTAAAAACAAGGTCAACAACAAACAAATATTATTCCCATTTAAAGGTACAGTCAAAGCAAAGTCAAAGAGCAGCGCAATTTACTAATAACGTCATGATTTATTCAGTCTCACACACATTGTTCCGGGTTCCATCTTCAGCTATATTCTATTGACTTCTTGGCTTGACGCTTTTTTTCTCATCTCATCCATTTTAAGATTTGCCTATATTTCCGATGTTTCAAAAAAGATATGTCATAAGCTTTAAGGAATGTGAAATTAGAAGTCTACCATACAGTTGCATGGTTTTCATTCTATGCTATTTTGTGACGTGACGGGTCTCTGTCTGTAGTGTAAAGAAAGAAAGGCTACATGTTTCACATAGACACCGTCGCCTGGTTCCTGTAATGATTAAAGAAGGAACTGAATTAGTATCATATGGAGCATGTAAACGCCGTCACAGGCCGTGCACTGGATAGTTACCTGTTCTAATCTAGCATTCGTAGGTGTCTTTTGAATAAAAAAGACTGCCATCCACCTCTACCATGACCTTCGGGCTGCAAATTTGAACCTCTTTTCAAAAATCTAAATAAAAGTCTAATAATGAATAATCTTACCAAGGTATGGATGTCTAAAAACTGTTTGACCTTTGACCGGAAGACTAATTCTTTTGTGCCCCTTGAAAAACAGAATGAACTCTTCCTAGTTTGGTTCCCTTCATACTTCGAGGTTTAGGTATATACCCGGACTATTTAGGAACTTTATTATGTAGAGCAGTTTTCGTACTTGGATCAGAAGGTATGCAAATAAGTTTCTGTAATTTTCCGTATATTAAGATATACAGGCCATGGGTATCACAAAGTTAAGAGCAAACAGAAAAATAAAGAAATTTAGGGGAACGTAATACAAATATACATGTGATTTAATTGTTAAAGCTGCATTTTGTTATAAATTGATTGGATTATTTAAACAATACATAACATCAACAATATATTTAAATAATTAAGTATTAAACTGTCTATAATACAATTATATGTGACGGTTAATTGTTTCTTTTTATCATTTTTGATGTACTTTCGGTTTTCATTAGTAACGGAAATACCCCTCAAGATAAAAATAAAGTTTTGCTGCGCATGCCTGGTTTATATTTACGTCTTTGTTTATTTAACCTGATATCATATTAACGACTTCAAATAAAGGTGTATAGGGTTAACATAATTTTTACATTTATTTGTCATTTTTGCCACTTTAGTTCTCTGGTGGATGTATAAGCTTACTTAAGGTAGAAAAACAATACCTTAAGCGTTATATATATACATATTTCAGACATATACAATGATAAAGATATCTTGAAATGTTGGTTGCTTAGCATAAATGCCTTACCTGCATATTATATATGAAATAAACTGAGCCGCGGATAGCTAGTATGAATTATTTTGATAGTTTACAATGGATTTGCGAACTGACCAACATTGAACAACTAGATTCTATTACAAGTAATTATATACATCATATGGACGAGAATTGTATCATGTTATTAAATGTCATGAAGGTTTTCTTTGCTTAACGTTGTGTTTCATCTTGAGAAATTCTATGGGTTTTTAACAAATTGTTGACAAATTTCCATACAGAAAATGTAATAATTTATGCTTTAATTGCTTTAAGATATATTAGAGTCCAAAAAAGTTTTTTTTCCGTTTTAATGGTGTTCAAAGAGGTATTTAAATTTGTATTAACAATGAGAGCATAGTGCAGCCGTCCTTCAGCATGCAAGACCCTAATCCTAATCTAATCTTAATTTTGGATTTAAACAACTTAGTACGGGAGTGTTTGTGATAGTAATCTTAGCCTCTTTGTGGTTCGTCCCAATATTATTCCGCATATTTCTTTTGTTACTTCTAGGGGAAACAGTTCTTGTTACTTAAAATACTGAGGGAAACAGAAAAACAAACCAGCAACTATTAACAACAACAAATTTGTTTAGAAAAGTAACAGTTCAAATACATGTACCTAGAACATATTAACTAGCCGTAAATTCCATTTCAAATATGCAAGAATAATCCAGATCCTGTCCTGGTCAAATTTAAATCCAATAAGTATTAATTCCAAATTCCTTAAAAAATCAAAACGGAATTCAGTATGTCCAACGAATAGGAATTCTCTCTTCAAAGATGTTAATGTATATCCTTCAAATTTTAAATGTCCAAACTGGTGATAATTTACTATTAAGAAAAACAGGAAAGTTTTTCAGTAAGATCGCTGTAGGTTCTGTCCTGTCCTCGACAGCTGCCAATTTAAAGTATCATGGAAGGTTCAAGAACTTTTCATGTTATCACTAAGAATAAAAAAGAATATTCTAGAAAAACCAATAATCGTCTAGTCTTTAAAATAATTCTAACACCATTTTTATCAGTATCGAAATAGAACATTCTGGAACACCATAGATATTGGATAGATAAATAATTTATTGACCTACATGATGTCTCAAAACTAGGTCAGTAAACAACAAGTAGGTTTCTTTTAAAAAAGAAACCCATAAGTCATCTTCAGGTTATGATCAACCTCCGCAAAGTCGAGGACTGTAAGCCCAAGCATCTTTGAATAATGCGAACAAAGAATACTAAATATATATATCTATATATTTCTTGTTAATAACTGAACTATTTCCAACATTTGTAACAATAGTATAATTACACTATATTTCTTTAATTTAAACGAACAATTATTTTCGTCTTAGAAGATTTCAAAACTTTCTTGTGCGCAAGCGCATTCGGCCATTTTAGACTGGCTTGCCGTAATTTGCGCTAGAAAGTGAAATATAACGCCGTAAAATTAGTAGATTAGTCTAAATTCTCCTTGTTTGAAAGCCAACACTATGGAGAGGTCTTGATAGACCTCTCCAATGGGTTATCAATAAAGTAAAGCATAAGGGGAAGTGGCATGTACATTATATCTGCAGAGGGTTTAGATCATCTTGTCTGATCACAAAATACTTCTTTTACACATATTATGCATTTATCAGGGTTGAAACGCACATTCTTGGAATGTCCACGCGTGAAAAGCACTTTTAGAAGCATTTCACCGCGCTCAGTTCTTGTTTTACCTCACATCAATATGTCTTCTACTTTACATGTGAAACTCTTCATTGATTTTTCTTTGGAGTACACCCAGTGTTGACTTTACATCAAATTGTAATCTTAGGAATATGTAGGAAATGGAGATAAAAATTAAATTTAAAGTCCTGATGAAGCTTTTTTTCAAGATTGAAACTCCATTACCCATGTGCGCAGTCAAATATAGGGAGCAACGACTATTCACTAAGTGTTGCTGTTTTTATCGTTCATCATAGGCATAGGTTAATTCAACCACATGACGGAACGTTTTGGTCGAGATAGACTTTTCTGTTTGACCTGTTAACCCATTCAGTAGGCTCATCTTAAAATTTGGTTTAAGCTACTCGGCGTCGAAGATTAAGAACTAGACTTAAATTTGGCTTTAAATGCAATTCACATTCTCATTCAAGAAGACCAATACATTGAAATAAATCGTTATATTTGTTAAGAACTGTTTCTTTATCTAGTGGAGAATTTTGACCGATGTACCATCTAGTGGAAAGTTTGATTTATCTCCAAATGTTCTCGCAGCATGATCAACGTTACATAATCATAGTAAGAAAAACCGAATCAAATGTTATATACCAGTTCCTTTTTATGGTTATTCATGCTAGAATATCCGACCTTCTGGACCCGTTTTGTATGACGCATCTTGAAAAAGCGACTGACTATAGTTAGTTATTCATGATACTGATTTAATGCCCTGTACCCGTTTTGTAAAAACTTTAAAAAAGTGATTAAATATTGTTATTTATGCCGGAGGTTTCAACGTACGGGTCCCGTTTTGTTCGGCCGCTCTTTAAAAAGTGATTGAGTTTGTAGAAGTTGTAGTACTTGGTGCCGTAGCTTGACATTTTGATACGTCCAAATGCCATGAGTTTCAACACTTCACGCTCGTCTTCTTAACATTTAATGTCTGCCCAGACGTATTTTGTTCCAATATTTTATGGTGGTTACTACTAGCGTTTATTTCCCTCGGCAGAGGATTTATTGTTTCAACGTAGTTCTAAGCTCAAAAATAACAGCGTCTGCATTCTAAGCTATTTGTAATGCATTGCCCATGTTGTTGATTTTTGTTTATGGACTCGTTGGATAGAAAACTCGAAAACTTTGTGATCTCTTGTCATTTCCTCAACATCATAAAATTTGCCTGTGTTTGCACTCTGTCTTAATCTGGTTACCATTTAGCTAACAGTTTCGATCTCAAATGTCTCGTTGTAAAACTTATACCGTTTATATAGCTTCCTCGTTTGCCCATGTGTTGTATATTTGCCGGTCTTGTTAAAGATACGATATTTCCTTTGGACTTCAGAAAATTTAGCTAAACGTGGAGTGTAGATCTGTACCATTGTTTATGACGATATTAAAATCGTCAAAACTGACAGTTGTACTCCAGACGTTTCCATTATTAAGACTTTAGATTAAAACAGACGCTAAATATTTCCTTACAGCAGCTAAAAAGATAATACACTCGTGCGTTTCTTTAAATTACAATTAAGTATAAGATAGATGCATTTTACAAAGTTTCACATCTGTTTAGAGAATTCTTAACATTAAAAGATTTCATTTACATATATTTGTAGGCTAAATTGCTGTAATATGTCACTGCCGCCATTAATGACGAAACCAAAGCCTGAAGATGGGCGAAAATACGCATATAGATACTACAGTTTGATAACTGATGTAGGTGGATATGTATGCAGGGGCATATTGCACTATGAAATGCAACGCACGATAAAGCTCGAAGATAATCCAGACAAACGAGAGCTGTCCGATTTCCTGAAAGCATACAGAGACAATATTGAAGACTATTATTATGGCGGAAATAATAAACCGGTTATTCTGAAGAAACATCAGCACGAGAAGCTCTTTCCTGAAAGAGGTGAGGCAGACTCCAGTAAATTTGATTTGACATTGATATTATTTTTGTTGAGAACCTGCATATTTTGCAACCGGAGCTCAGAAGCTATGTGGAGAAGAGAACTACATGAAATTTATCCCGATTCAACATCTGTGATAGCTGATCTTGCCAGAATAAGATGTTACAGAAATAAGGTACTTATTTACATTTTGTCATGAATATCTTCTATAAAACAGAACATGTACCTCTATTTTCAGCCTGTTATTTCTTCCTAAAATTGCAACTTTTATATGAACACATACGCTACTTTAAGATTTTTAGCATTTTACTTTACATTTTGATTTTCTTACATATGCACCAGCCGATCAATACCTTCTGTATTGTTATATTTCTTGAGGTTTGTGTATTTGTGAACTTCCACGCACGTTAATATGTATCATATTTAATGAATTTTAATTGTTTCTCTTGTAGTATTTACTTTCTGGAAACACTGGTGACAAGTGATCTAAAATACTTTTAACACAATTTTCTTCCACTTTTTCTACAACGGTTAAATATGATAACGTTCAGTAAATGAACCATACAAATCATTATACGTTTGATCCGATAAGTGGTTAGTTTACATATAAATTTGTAAAACAAAAACAGAAACGGCCAGACGTAGGACTCGAACCCACATCCCTGAGATTGGCAGCTAAACGCTTTGTCAGCACAGCTGCCTGCACATGTGACATTATGTCATTTAAGAATTATATATGTCATAATGATATCGCTATTTATGTTCCGACACCGAACATTAATTTACGGAAATAAACGGAATATTAATGAGTGCCAGGTCAATATCTAGACGGTAAAAAACATTCACTGTATGCCGACTTGCCAATTTTGATATTTGATCTGAATTTTTATTTGCGACTGACACTGTATTCCATTTAGCGACTATATAATGTCATTTAATGTCGAACCCTTCGTGCTATGCATGTACTAATGATTGGGGGTTGGCGGTGAGTGTGTGGGTGTGTGTGTGTGTGGTGGGGGGGGGGGGGGAGTGGAGGGTCTGTGACTCGCTATCTTACCTAATTATATAATAAATTGAATATTTCAGAATCGTTTACATGCAAGTATTCCGTGTTGGTTTTACAGACATATACTAACATAAAATACAGAATTATATCTCCCCCAATTGGAGGAGACATATTGTTTTTGCCCTGTCCGTCCGTCCTTCCGTCCGTCCGTCCGTCACATTTCATTTCCGATCAATAACTGGAGAAGCACTTGACAGGGTGGCAGGTCATATGGAGTAGACGACCCCTATTGTTTTTTTTGGGTCACTCCATCAAAGGTCAAGACCACAGGGGCCTGAACATTGAAAACCTTTTCCAATCAATAACTTTATAACCACTTGACCCAGAATGTTGAAACTTCACAGGATGATTGGTCATGCACAGTAGATGACCCCTATTGATTTTAGGGTCACTCTATTAAAGGTCAAGGTCACAGGGGCCTGAACATGGAGAACAATTTCCGGTCAGTAACTTGAGAACCACTTGACCCAGAATATTGAAACTTCATAGGATGATTGCAGCGTAGATAATCCCTGTTGATTTTGGGGTCACTCTATTAAAGGTTTAAGGTCGCTGCGAACAGAACATGGAAATCCATTTCCAGTCAATAACTTGAGAACCATTTGACCTTGGACCTTCAAATTTCATAGGATAATAGGATTTACAGAGTAGATGACCCCTATTGTTTTTGGAGTCACTCCATTAAAGGTCAAGGTCACAGAGGACTGAACATAGAAGACTCTTTTCAATCAATTACTTGTCAATGAGAACCACTTAATAGGATGATTGGACATACAGAGAAGTTTACCCCTACAATTTTGGGGTCACTCAATCAAAGGTCAAAGTCACAGGGGCCTGAACAGTCTGTCTGTCCATCTGTCAAAAAATTTCAGGAAATGGACCCCCTGTAGCTTATAATATAGTAATTCATCGTAATTGCCTCCGTTGAAAGAAGCACCTAAAATATAAACCCTAAGTTTTGCACTTTTGCTTGTAAAATGGGGGCTAATTTCATTCGCAGAATGTATTTTCAGTAAAATAAGACAAGTTTCGTGATAAATTTCTTGTGTTTATGGCAAATACAAAGAGAAAACTAAAATAGAGGTGTTTACTCTTCGACGCTGTCAAAAAAGCAAAGGGTTAGTCCACAAAGGGTTAGTGGCTTCAATCTGGCGTCGTAACGACAAATTACCCCATTTTCTGTTTATATTTTGACACTTATTAGTTGTAGTTTGCGATGATATATCGGTTTCAATGGGTTGAAATTCTAGAAAGTATAGTCGGCTCATGATGGTGAACATTTGTGGCAAGTTAATTCAGAATCCATTAATGCATAAAGAAGTTATGGCACGGACACGAAAAATTTACCCTGTTTTACCTTTAAGTGTCACATTGACTTTAAAGAGAAAATGAAAAGAATAGGACGGTCATTAAGTACATTGTCTATGTTTGTGTGCGGAGTTTGAGTGAGGTAGGTGTAATAGTATTCAAGTAATTGCACGACCAAATTTATGAGGACACACATACGAACAGACCGAACAGTCAGACCGCATGGTGTCTCCTATATACCACCCTCCTTCAATCTTCGTTTGCGGGTTATAATTATGAAAAATATTACAGGAGCAAGGAAACGCTGATATTTAATAAAGTCAGTTACTAACAGGCATAAAGTCCGCAAACATTTGTATAGTACTGCAAGTAAACATGCATACAGTCAGGGCATCACACCGAATCTTCTTTCATTGACGGTTATAAACAAAAATTGGAGATTTTAGCAATAATTTTATTTTATTTTACCAAAGTAGTATTGTTTTTTTTTATCCACAACACAGAAGGACTTGTATGTTGATCATTCTTCAAGCAAGAAAATATGTACTTTTGACGCCGACAATGTACAATATCTAGACAAAATCAGTGATCAATCGAGTTTTTTGCTATAATTTTACCTGTAATCAGATTAACATATTATATAAAGAAACAAATCATGTTCAGCTTCCAATAAGATATAAATATACATACCAACAAAGCATATCAATCACTTTAAAATGGTGTTTTTCAACTTTTAGAGGTCAGTTTATTGTTTTGATCGGTCGCGACAGGAAGAGGGGGAATATATTCGTTTATAGGGTGTAATATTCGTCTGGTCATTTTTGACAGTTTACACCGATATGTGTCACATACGTTGTGATGTTAAAGTGCACGAAACTACAAAATTGATAATGTTTTAGTGAAACTCATTCAAGGAAGGGGATCGGAACCCATCCATCCCCGGACCCCTCGTAGGAGCCGGCCAAGCAAACTTTATCAAGTTTACTCTGTGTTTAAGCTGATTGCTTTGAAAATAATGTATTGTTATGGTCGCACGTGTGGCTGGGACTTTTATAGATAATACCGTTTCGGCTCTCCACAAATTACAGTCTAGGCCTTCGTGGCGAAGAATGATATGCTAATGGATAGTTCCGAACACCATTACCCAAGTGTTATACCGATAAAATGTATAGTGATGTTTTATACTCAATGTTATACCGAAAACTTGTATACACAGGGGATTACCGATGTTTTAGTTTCATGACGTGCGCCGAATGATACTGTCTCATAGGAAAGTAAAAGACAGTCCATAAAAATTTAGTAGCGTATTTTATCATTATGACGTCACTGTTTGGAACGGCGTGATGATCAGCGGCATGACAAAAAAAATCAAACAAAGACATTTCAAAGGGTAGTAGTGGCTGTGGTTGTGATGGTGGTAGTAGTAGTGGTAGTGATTGTGGTAGTAGTAGAAATGGTAGTAGTGGTAGTGATGGTGGTAATGGTAATGGTAGAAATAGAAGTGGTGCCGGGTAATGGTATTAGCAGTGGTTGTAGTGGTGGTAGTAGTATTGGTGGTGGTGGTAGTAGTGGTAGTGGTAGTGGTGGTGGTAGTAGTAGTGGTTATGGTTGTAGTAGTGGTAGTAGAGGTGGTGTTAGTGGTAGTGATGGTGGTTGTGGTTGTGGTGGTGGTAGTAGTAGGTTTGGTGGTAGTGTTAGCGGTGGTGTTAGCGGTAGTAAGAACTATTCTGGACAGTCGATCGGATAGCGATTCATACAGCAATCGAGTATGTATCATCGAGTATCGTTTTTCGATCTTTTCCGATGAAGGCAGTTTCTAAACGATCAAGAGTCGATTGCTACATGATCTTTTCACGATTTCTTAAAGAACCATTGCCAACCGACCGCTACTCAAGTTTTAACGTATCTTAAATATCGAATAAAAAGTCTGAGCATTGCCGATTTAAGCAGAAACTTAACGATCATTCTGACATCTTGCTAATGGAGCTTGATGAGTTGCTGACCATTTCCCAATTTCTTGTCAGTGTTAAAACGACCGCCACCCGACGATCGCACGAACGCATTCGATAACTTTCCGAACATCTCGGTCGGCACTTGATCAAACATCAATACGAATTAAAGACATAAGACTAATCACCCCGATCACACTAGTCCAGTTCCCGAACATTGTTTTTAGCACGATCAAGTCGATCCGATCGGCCGTGTGAATCTAGCATCAGTAGACTCTATATGGCATAACTGAGATTTGTCAATAAGATTTGATTGTTTTAAAACCCCAAGCTGTTGAAAATGTGATGTATTCTTTGAAAATTTCGTTTTTCTTTGCCCATTTCTGCATGTGAGATATTACATATTATGTATCATATACGTTTCATGTGCGTGCTATTTTCGATCGAATACATCACACGTGTAAAATATTCGGTCGAATTTTTCACTCGTATTATATTCGTTCAGTGACATATACGGCTCAACATAGCTTATTTGAACCAGTCTCTAGCATGCTTCCTGGAAAAAGCAATACTGGTGTCATATGAGAAAGTATGGTAGTCACCACAGTGGGGCTTCTACCCGTGACCTCCTGGCTGAGTGGCTGACGCCCTAGCCATTATCCCACCGCTCCGCTTACTGCGTTTTATACTGCAAGGGACTCTTGTTAATTTCAGGGAGTTCGACCCGCAGGCGATGTGTACGATCTCCCTGACATTTTGATGGAAGATATTGTGTCTGAAATCATTCGTCATGTGCCTCTGATATATTAAAAAAAATTCGACAGTTTTGGAGGACAGATTTGTACATATAGACGCCATTAACACAATGATCCTTAATTAAAAACAAAAATGGCATATAAAGCAAAAACAAAGTTCACGAAAGACAATTTTTTAAATGTCTGTAAATTTGAAGGCAAGAAAGGATCACTTAAACACCAGTTGACATACGAACTAAACTAATAGCTCATGTAAGGTTAGAAAGAGTTTCGCCCACTCCTGTCTAATTTATCATTTCCTATAGCTAAAAGCACAAAGAAATTCATTAGCACATTAGAATTTTTTATGAAATTTTATACATGTACTGGGACAGAAGGGGTAGAAATCAAAATTTTGAGTTTTATGTTATTTTAGCCAAAAAACCATCACCTGGGGATATTCGGGGATATTTTTCGAGCATTGCATTACGAAATTCGTCATATCCTTTAAACTTGTTATGTATGTTAATTGCATATAATAAATAATAATCCTTTATATATTAGTTTTGTCCTTTTCTGTCTATTTCTTTATGTGTTTTGTGTATATGTTTATCGTTTACACATACATACAAATACTGCTGCGGGACTTGTTTTAAGAAGTGGCGTTCTAGAAAATTGTTTATCCATACTGAATCTTTGTCCTTGGTTTTATATGTAGGTGTCGAATCCATCAAACTAACAACACTTTCATTTTTAGTTCCACGACATTCCAGATACAAGAATATCACTGTCAGAAGAAGACTTTTGGAAATATTGGGGCGACCTTAGCCGGGTAAGTGTATAATATTTTTGTGACGTTATTCTGTTTGAAATAAGTAAATAAGTATCATTTTGAGTTTATATTTAAAGTGTTTTTTTTTTTTTTTTTTTTTTTTTTTTTTACTTTTATCTTTTGTTTATTTTATTACTCAAAATAAAAACCAATTATCTCATACAACACTCTTTATTCATCAAGAATATGCATTGATACTTACAACGATAGTTAAACATACGCATGATACATTTTGTAATAATTTAATTAAATTCAGTAAAAGTATATTGACAATATTGGGAGTTGATCGGCCGCTCATGACTCAACAAGGGTCTCACCGTGTAGAGTCGTTAAAAGCACAGCAAAATCCGTCGACCGAGAGGAGAACAGACGCACCAACCCAAGGCTTGCAAAAACAACGCAACTGCGCAATCCATCGAACTTCGAATTGTGAATCCAACCCAGCCCGGGTGTCACCGGGATGCGGTCAAATGCACAACCCTAGCCAATGTAAAGCGAGGCAATATAACACAACGGACCACAAGGCAAAGCAATGCAAGACACTTTGTACTTTGTAACAGGTATCACTCAAACAACGCAAAGTAACGCAAGACACTTTGTACTTTGTAACAGGTGTCACTCAAAGGCAAAGCAACACAAGACACTTTGCACTTTATAACAGGTATCACTCAAATGCAAACACACAACAATTTCAATTGAACGTCGAGCTACCATTCCACCCATTTCGGGTTTCACCGAGAATGAGCGAAACCGCAACACGAGTCAATGAAAGGCAAGGCAAGGCAAGGCAAAGTGACACCACTGAGAGCAACGCAACATACGCAACACACGCAACACTAGGAATCGCCAAGTACTAGGGCAAAACCTTTTACTATCCAGTTAACACAAACTGGTAAACATATGATACCCCAAAGTACGCAACTTGAATGCAAACATACAGACACCGTATCCGCTCACCTCACGGCCGACAGAATTTTACCGCCAACATATGAGCGACAATATCCATCAAGCCAGTATTATAAATAAACACCTTTTACTTATAGTATTATGACAAGATGAAGAAAAACTAATATTAAGGTCTATCAAATGTCACAGTTAAAAAGCCAGTGTCCTACATAATAATTGTTACCACAAATAATAGCAGAATTTTCTTAGAGATATCCAACTGTGATCACAAAGTTTTTAAGTTCACATAAAATAATATTTACGACAGTCAATACTTCCTATAATTATTTTCCTGTCCTTGAATTTCATGTCAATACGACACACTTAACTTAAAAAGTGAAACTTATTCTAATAATTTTATTACTTCACTATTGTCTTCTTGTACATTTAGTTTATATATTTTAATATTAGAAATACGTATATTAATATCAATCAACTATCCCGTGTATAAAATCTTTCAAATTATACTGGAGAGTCTTATACAAATATAGTCACGCCCATGCTAAACCGTTTTCTTAAATAACAAAATTTATATACACTGCATCAAAATGTCTCAGTTTTTTCTTCATAACACGGTATGAACATCTCACATTTGGAAGTCCTTGGTCACGTAACAAGATGACATCTAGCCCCGTCATACATTTTGATGGCTGGATGTGTTATCTCCTGCAGTGTTATTGCTCTCCGGTATATCACCCTCATCAATTTACTTTGGCACGGTTTAACCCTGCAATTGTAAGTAAAAAGACGGCAGTACCTAACAACTCAGTCGTCAAGACCGGGGGGACAATAACAATTAACTTGAACTAGAACATCAACGTTAGCTATTGTTAAATAGATGGACTTTATGCAAATTTCCTTTACAACTTTGAACCAATTTCATAAAACATTCCACAGATGATGTAAGATCAACATAAATAGATCAGTAAAGTGTATATAAAATACTGACAGAGTATTCTAGCAAGTTGTTAAAACTACAATACTAGCCCGAAATTAAAGATACAAAGCTCTATGTTTCGAAGGTTTCCTATAAATACAGGGTGTGGCGGGCGGGTAGTTTTGACGTTACCGACGGTGTAGCTAGCAAAATGTGAGAGAACTGCACGAGATTATTGGTATTTATATTATATCGACTGGGTACCAGTGTCAATAGGAACCAGTTCAGATCAGCCAAGTGTAACAATATCGATGACACGTTTATCTACGAAAACAGACGACAATTTAATAAACTAGCAGACGGTAATTAACGAGCAACAATTTGAGAAAAAATAAATTAAATTATTTTAATTCTAAAATAATTTCCATTATTTTATTACTCAAAATAAAAACCAATTATCTCATACAACACTCTTTATTCATCAAGAATATGCATTGATACTTACAACGATAGTTAAACATACGCATGATACATTTTGTAATAATTTAATTAAATTCAGTAAAAGTATATTGACAATATTGGGAGTTGATCGGCCGCTCATGACTCAACAAGGGTCTCACCGTGTAGAGTCGTTAAAAGCACAGCAAAATCCGTCGACCGAGAGGAGCTTGCAAAAACAACGCAACTGCGCAATACATCGAACTTCGAATTGTGAATCCAACCCAGCCCGGGTGTCACCGGGATGCGGTCAAATGCACAACCCTAGCCAATGTAAAGCGAGGCAATATAACACAACGGACCACAAGGCAAAGCAATGCAAGACACTTTGTACTTTGTAACAGGTATCACTCAAACAACGCAAAGTAACGCAAGACACTTTGTACTTTGTAACAGGTGTCACTCAAAGGCAAAGCAACACAAGACACTTTGCACTTTATAACAGGTATCACTCAAATGCAAACACACAACAATTTCAATTGAACGTCGAGCTACCATTCCACCCATTTCGGGTTTCACCGAGAATGAGCGAAACCGCAACACGAGTCAATGAAAGGCAAGGCAAGGCAAGGCAAAGTGACACCACTGAGAGCAACGCAACATACGCAACACACGCAACACTAGGAATCGCCAAGTACTAGGGCAAAACCTTTTACTATCCAGTTAACACAAACTGGTAAACATATGATACCCCAAAGTACGCAACTTGAATGCAAACATACAGACACCGTATCCGCTCACCTCACGGCCGACAGAATTTTACCGCCACAATAAATTTATAATTTATCCGCCAAAATTCTACGGCCTTTCAAACTCTTCTTTAACAAATCGCATCTTTTATGTAATCACCAAAAAACTGTAGTCCTACTTTCTTATACTGTATTCCACCTGACCGAAGCAAAATGTGGCATAGCATCAATATCGAGCCTAATTATAATGAATTTGCCACCTGAATAAACTAACTTGCGGTAGGCCATATATTACTAAATCTAATCTTACAACTTCCAAAGCTATGATTTTGTTATAACTTGCATCAACAATTAGACAGTACAAGCTCCCCTTTTAAAGATTTGGCTGAAACGGCAGAAAAAAGAAAAAAACTGACTTTTACTCCAGATTAACGAGTAGAAGTCCTGAATTTACGATCATTCTCTATTAATTGAGATAATTAATGCACATACAGAAGACATTTTGTCTGCGCCTATAGAAAAATTTATGTGACCCGATTTCTACTCCTTAATTCTGAAATAACGGGGGATAGATACATATTTCATTGTTTTGAAATTTTATATACGCATATTTGTTCTCAACTACGGACAAGTCTGAAACTTGAACAATTTGTATGTTAATCGTTTGCTCGCACAAACAAACCAAAGTATGATACAATAAACAAAGACAAACATATTTTCAACTCGTATTCCTCGTATATCGTGCACGTGAAGCAGTCGCATTTGACCTTTATAAAAAACTTTGTCGATAGAGCCCGCTTATTCCGACAGCCGTCTAACAGTTTATTTATGACGAAACCCGTATGTAAATGAAAAACCCGTGCAGTTTGTGAAATTAATTTAAAGCCCTGCTCCCGTCCTACATTTTAACCTTGAATCGTAACTGAAAAAGCAAGAAAATCCCGACTATGAACAGTGACACCTGTCAAAATAGAGTCTATTTTATATATAATTCTATATGAAATACCATTTGCTTTGCGTGCAACAGTGTGGTACGTGCCTATTATAATCATGGTTGCATACACACAACAGAATTAATTGAATAGCAGCGGGGTAGGATTTTAAGCCTGTAATATAAGTTAAATTCGTCTTTCACAAAACAACATACACTATAAGAAAATAATGTGATGGGTTGATATTGGTCATTGTTAAGGTAAACGGTAAGTGATTTTTTTTTTTTTTATTGATTTTTTTTTTTTTTTTTTTTAATGATTCAATAGCTGTATTGTATGTAACCGAGGTATAAGTGCTACTTTTATTTAAGATTGTAACAATGCTCGAACTCTATGGATCTACATCAGGAGCTGCTTATCTGAATCTGAATAACTTAAACCAAAAATGTCATATTGACGACCTGGTACATGTTCAGTGTATATAGGAAAGCAATAAAAGCTGACAACTACATGATAGTTTGTACAAGATACTTATAACTGCCCTATTGAGGCAAAAGAGCTTTTAGATTTATTACTTATTATTCAGCAGTTGTTTAATAAGTCTGATCCCCCAAACCACAACCGCCGCTAAGATTGGAAACAATTCCGTCAATGTTATGTTTGCTGTAAATCCAAGTCTGTATCATAAATCAAGTCATCAGTGACGGTGAAAATAAATACCAAAATCGGAATATTCACCCGGGTACTATCAAAAGACAAAATTATCAATCTTAGTTTGTAACAGAAAAAACTGAAATCCAACTGATTTATTTTTGTAAAAATCATAACATTGTTAAATATCCTTATTCTTGTATGATGATATAGTTTTGTCAGACCAAAAACGGCGAGTAAAGATTGACCGGTAAAAATTGTCATCGTGACGAACCGGTACAATCTTAGAAATGTGACAATTTATTAGTGTTCAACTTTGATTTATGCAGATTCTAAAATCTAGCAAACTATTCAAATGTTATGTACCTGGTTAAGTTACAAATGAAAGCGACTTTAATTGATATGTGAACGTCCTCGTGTATCTACAAATAAGTTTTAATTTGTGTTCGCCTGTGAATTTAATGTTTTGACATACTTCTATGCTACATAACGCAAACTATTTATAAATGGTTAAATTGAACCTGCTGCGCATGAATGACGTAAACTGAGATCCGAAGTGACCCAATTATTGAACCCATTTATTTTAACCGTTAATAAGATCGTTCATTGTATGATAAATGGTGAGTTCCTCTATATTCACCTGAAATATTTTTGTGAAATGAAACATTTTACTGAAATCTTGAAATTTAGCAGTGGGACCGGCTACTCGGTCAGTTTCAATATTATTTTAAATTTGCGTATTGATTATTCTGAATTCAGTGAAACGTATTTAATTATTACTCTTAAAGTGAACATAGCAGTTCAATGAAATTAGAAGACAGTTTGTGTAAGAGATAAGATGTTCCAACTGTTATGTTTCCTAAACTGACAGAATCTGAGAAGTGATCCTTTATGAAAGGAAGCTCGAACAAAAAGAAGAAAACTTTTGATTACTTAAAGACTTTATATGCGCGTTGAAATTTGTACACTTTACATCGTAAGCAAATTTGCGAATAAACCACGTACGATTACAGAAATTACAGTCATAATACATATGCATAAAAACTGATGTTAACTGGTTTAACCAGCATGTAATGGCCCATAAATTATTGTTTGACTTAGACCATGGAGCTGAAGTGCTTTGACGTAAAAGAAATGGATCGTCATAACTCGTGAATGAATAAGTTCTTCTAACGCAGTGCGCGATCTCTGAAGTTATACATGTAATGCAATATCTCATCAATTTTGTAAGAATACCTGGTATACTGAAACGTAAGTGATGAATTCATTAGTAGATTTCTCAAAAAACTTAATATTTTTCTGTACATTTAATGCGCTAGTAACTATTCAGATTAACTACCAAACCCTTGCAAAATACGGACTTTTGACTGTGCATTTCGGTTGCAATACCTAATTTATCTACTCGCCTTAACATTTAATTAAAGCTGACACTGAATCGCTACGTAAACATCTGTCGAGCGTAAAGTTTGTAAAGAAATGTCAAATACAGTTCAATTACTAGGTCATTCGTACCACAAGTTTTCAAAACAAATATTTCTCTACATGCAAAATAACCTAATTTTTGTTTATATTCTGTTTTAGCTTGAACTCATGTTTTTCTTATAAATATCAAAATATGAAAATCGTAGCTAGGATACAAAAACTAAATCTAATTTTTACAAACATGATGTTTACAAAAACGAACTGTTGTTAGACACCTGCTCCAGTTCTACCTTATAACTTTAAATTGACACTGAAAAAGCATGGAAATCATGGCTATGAACAGAGACGCCTGTCAAAATAGCGACTATTAAATCAAATTATACATTTGTGTATACAAAACACCTTTGATTTTGCAAGCTAAGTGTAGTACATGTTGCCTTATGTCATCAAAAGTTATATACACAGTAAAATTTGAATAACCGTGGAACCGAGTTTACTGATATTGTATGCCAAAATAGAGTCAAAAGGATAGCCTGTAGCCGTGTGCGTAGATATATATTTGCGTCGCCACACCCTATTCGTGAATATTATGAAAAAACGTAAGGATCTATGTTTGAACAACAAACAATCTACTAAATCTGTGATATTATTTTTCGACATACCGGCAGAAGATTAGTAACACCGTCAACAACATTCTCTTCTAAGGCATCTGCACCTAGCATCCCTCTTGCCATTGTCCTGAGGAGCATACTGCAGAATATTTCTGTTGCAAGGATTCCTCCGAAATATCAGTTCCCGCCTTTGACCACGAGGCATTGCGATGATAAATCAAAACATGTAAATAGTTTTGACGTTACCGACGGTGTAGCTAGCAAAATGTGAGAGAACTGCAGGAGATTATTGGTATTTATATTATATCGACTGGGTACCAGTGTCAATAGGAACCAGTTCAGATCAGCCAAGTGTAACAATATCGATGACACGTTTATCTACGAAAACAGACGACAATTTAATAAACTAGCAGACGGTAATTAACGAGCAACAATTTGAGAAAAAATAAATTAAATTATTTTAATTCTAAAATAATTTCCATTATGTAATTATAATTATTTGTACACAGTTTGTACATGCATTTGCCCTTTATTCACCAGAAATGCCATATTCGACTATGTTTATGCTTTTTAACCAAGATACTTATCATTGAGTCCTTACTGTTACATTTGTTTATGTTAAATGCGCATGCGTGAATACCCCTACATATTCTGAGAGCGCTTCTCGCGCTAGTCAGTCGTTACAGTAAATAGTATAGAGTAGAATACGAAAGACCCGTGGTGACATTTCCACTTCATTATTTCACGATTTCTGCTTCCTGATTTCACGATTTCCACTTCATGAATTCAAGAATTCACGATTTCTGCTTCCTGATTTCACGATTTCTACTTCCTGAATTCACGATTTCCACTTCATGAATTCACGATTTCACGATTTCCACTTCATGAATTCACGATTTCACGAAAAAACTTCACGATTTCTTGATTTCACGATTTCCACTTCATGAATTCACGATTTCACGATTTCCACTTCATGAATTCACGATTTCCACTTCACGAATTCACGATTTCCACTTCATGAATTCACGATTTCACGATTTCCACTTCATGAATTCACGATTTCCACTTCACGAATTCTCGATTTCACAATTTCCACTTCATGAATTCACGATTTCCACTTCACGAATTCTCGATTTCACAATTTCCACTTCATGAATTCACGATTTCACGATTTCCACTTCATGAATTCACGATTTCCACTTCACGAATTCTCGATTTCACAATTTCCACTTCATGAATTCACGATTTCACGATTTCCACTTCACGATTTCACAACTTCCACTTCATGAATTCACAGTTTCCACTTCATGAATTCACGAATTCACGATTTCCACTTCACGAATTCACGATTTCACAATGGTGAAATCATGAATTCATGAAGTGGAAATTGTGAAATCGTGAATTCGTGAAGTGTAAATCGTGAATTCGTGAATTCATGAAGTGGAAATTGTGAAATCGAGAATTCGTGAAGTGGAAATCGTGAATTCGTGAAGTGGAAATCGTGAAATCAGGAAGCAGAAAACGTGAAATCGTGAATTCATGAAGTGGAAATCGTGAAATCAAGAAATCGTGAAGTTTTTTCTTGAAATCGTGAATTCATGAAGTGGAAATCGTGAAATCAAGAAATCGTGAAGTTTTTTCGTGAAATCGTGAATTCAAGAAGTGGAAATCGTGAAATCGTGAATTCATGAAGTGGAAATCGTGAAATCAGGAAGCAGAAATCGTGAATTCGTGAATTCATGAAGTGGAAATCGTGAAATCAGGAAGCAGAAATCGTGTAATAATGAAGTTGAAATGTCACCACGGGTCTTTCGTAGTAGAATCACGTGTTGTGTTCTGATCTCTTTCCCACGAATTGTGGACATATCCCACTTCTGACGACCCTGACAAGGCAGTCCTTTGTCAAAAGCAGGTTAATTATTCTGGGCATGTGATCACGGATCAAGGCCTGTCTGTAGACAAGGACAAAGTGTCTGCTATCGTAAACATGAACATGCCCACAAACAGACAAGAACTAGAATCTTTGCTTGGCACGCTTACTTGTCTCTCTGAATTCTCGCCAAACCTCTCGGAACTGACAAGTTCTATGCGCGCACTTCTAAAAAAGGACGCGGAGTTCATCTGGAACCCAGAACATGACGCGGCATTCGGAAAGGTCAAAGAGGTCATCACACAGGCACCAGTCTTAAAATACTTTGACCCAGCAAAACCGGTTACGCTGCATGTTGATGCTTCATCAAAGGGCATTGGCATGGCATGTCTACAAGACAACAAACCAGTAGCGTACACCACTAAATCGTTAACCGAAAGTCAAATATTATGGTCTCAAATTGAAAAAGAGACACTGGCCGTTCTCCTTGGAGTACTGAAGTTTAAACAGTACATATATGGCAAACATACAATGGTGGAGAGCGACTGCGCTCAAGTTGTCGCCATAATGAAAAAAAACCCTTTGTGCAGCACCTCCCAGACTACAAAGAATACTATTACAACTGCAACCGTACGATATAGAAGTAGTACATAAAAAAGGTTTGAACATACCACTCGGAGACGCGTTAAGTCTCAACTTTGTACTGGAAACACATCCGGACTTACTTGAAGACCTGTACGCACATGTACATACTGTACTCAAGCAGTTACCAGTCAGTGACCAAAAGCTCGAAAAAATTCGAATTGCATCCCAAAATGATGATCAGGTTCAAACTCTCATACAGATTATAAAGAACGGTTGGCCACGTATGCGCCAAGACTGTTCCAAATCAGTAGTTGAGTATTGGAACCACAGAGATGAGCTATCGTTTGAAGATGGCCTAATATTTAAGGGACAAAAAATAATCATTCCAAGGTCAGAACACTTAGACATGATAAAAGCCGTTCACGACAACAGCCACCAGGGCTGCTACCAAGCAACGCGGCGTGCTAGTGATATGGTATGAGTAATCAAATATTAGAATACGTGCAAGCATGCTCGTTATGCGAGAAATACCGCCATGCGAACGCAAAAGAACCACTCTTTCCCCATGAGGTGCCGCAGAGGCCGTGGCAAAACGTATCATGTGACATTTTCGCATTCGATAACAAGCAATACCTAATTACTGTATGCGCGTTCAGCAGATTTTTCGAAATAGATTTACTACCAAACACCAAAAGTAACACGACGATTCGCAAATTAAAGGTACATTTTAGTCGGTTTGGCATACCTGAACAACTTAAATCGGTCAACGGACCACAATTCACATCCGAGCCATTTAGCAATTTTGCTAGAGACTGGCATTTTACGCACGTCACGTCAAGCCCACATCATCAAAGTTCAAACGGACTGAGTGAGATATACGTTAAGCTTGCAAAACGCATACTACAAAAAGCAAAAGACGCTTACTGTGACCCCTACTTGCCTCTTCTAGAACACAGAAATTCCCCATTGCCTGCAACTGGTTATAACCCTAGCCAACTCCTTCAAGGACGTAGGCTAAGATCAATTCTCCCAGCAACTCATGAACAGTTATCTCCAAAGCCTGTCAATGCAAAGAAAGCCCGGGAAAATAAGCAGAAACAACAAACAAGGTCAAAATTTTATTATGACAGATCCACACGATCACTCCCTTCTCTGCAATCAGGGGAAAATATCACATTTCAGAAAACCCCGGGAGAAAAATAGGAACCAGGCAAAGTGCTTGAGCAGCACAACGAAAGGTCATACAAAATTCAGGCATCCGATGGCGCGAGATACAGGCGCAATCTCATGTTCATTAGAAAGTCCAAATCAAATCATGCAAATTCGCGCCAAAATAACACCAACAACAATTCGCCACTGAGAACCCCTGATACCGCTCTGCCCAGCATCAAGGACAAATCCAAAAATGCTTACAGTTATGTAACACGATCTGGTCGGAGTGTTAGAAAGTCGCTCAGAGCTTTCCCAAGCAGCGATTGAGTAGTTTAATGTCAAACAAACAGTTAAACAATTAGCTATGGAATTTCATTGATGATAAACGTTTAATTCTCTGAGTCATGAAACTACAATGGGTGATAGAGGTTTACTCATTATTTAGAACTGTTCAAAATTTATTTTTCTTACAATTTGCTCTAGTTACTATGTTAGGAACATTATCATTGCTTTATAACAATTTCTTGATATTACACATGTGTTAATTAATACAATGTACTAATTTTTATTATTCTGTTTAATCTGATTTTCTGTTATATTTGTTATACTTTGTTAATGTTGTTTTTCTTCAAAACAAAGGGGAGGTTACATTTGTTTATGTTAAATGTGCATGCGTGAATACCCCTACATATTCTGAGAGCGCTTCCCGCGCTAGTCAGTCGTTACAGTAAATAGTATAGAGTAGAATCACGTGTTGTGCTCTGATCTCTCTCCCACGAACTGTGGACATATCCTAATAACGAAACACTTACTCTTAGCCTAATCCGAGGAAATGCTAATTCTGCTAATCAGTAGTTTCAGCAAAAGAGTTAAGACAGGCTTAAAGAGTAATTAAAATATTTTAAAGAAAAACACGAACATTTATATGTAGAAAATTGTACAAACGTTTACGGAAATGCCTCTAAATCTCAAACATATGCATTTGAATAAAATGTTTTGAGCAAAATTGTAACTTCCGACAGGAAATTTGTGTTCCATATCTTTGACACACAATTTCAGATTTTTCTTCATCTTGGAAATTTATATGATATTCCCGGAGTTTGCAAAAAGATCTATGAATTGCATCATAAGCCGTTAGACGAAGTAAGAGAAAATAGCCTGGATGACCAAATTAGACAGCTAAGAGAAGACATCAGCGACTGGAAAGAAGCTGATGACAAACTTACTGGATTACTTCAAACATTAGACTTAAACCAAACTGAAATGCAGGAACAGGTTGAAAAAATTTATCAGAGATTAGATTCTACTGGTGAGTTATTTATTTAAGTACTAGTTAGAACTTGGAAACAGATTTGTTGACTTTTTGTGAATTGAAAAAAGCCGAAACGGTAGTTTTTGTAATTCTTTTTTCAGTATGGATTATATACATGTATATCTTTTTCGTTTATTATTACGAGTAGATACATGTAGTTGTAGTCATGGTCCTTCTTGTTAATACATTAAGACATTGTCCCTCGTATCTGTCAGTATATCAAAACAATTCTCCTTTATTGTCAAGTAAATTCTAATCTCAATAAAACATATAAGAAAATAAATTGAAAGCATAGAACGCAATCAGGCAGCATATTGGCAAACTCGGCTTTACCGAGTATTTTCATGACAAGTAATGACATGTGCAATACCCCTCACAAGTTACAGTCCATATCGCGTATTGATTTCCTAGCTAAATAGTATTAGATACAAATTTTTACCCTTTACAAGTCTCCTCCAACTGAACTCCCGTTAGGTATCCAACCAAAACTAATAAATCTACGGGAAGATCCTTAGGAAGCTTAGAACCCAACAAAGCAAACTAGGTTTGATCGAAACTATTCAAAAGGGGTAATAAAAGTGCAACATCAAACGCTCTCCGGGGGAAGGGCTAATGCAAAACGTTATCACAACAGATGGTATGTTGCTACATATCACTAAGATGTTATTGTGGTAATAGTTAATTATTTTGTTAGCAAGTCCTCTTGAAGTTCAGAAAACGACTAAGAATTGAAAAGCAATTTTTTTTTATAAAGCCTGTTCATGAGAAGCAATTAGAACTGCAAAGTGATGTAGTGCAGGAAAAACGAGTTTGATCAGGTTACTTCTTTCAGCTGTATGTTGGATTCAAAACTTGACAGGCGCTGAGACGGCTTATTGGTCTGAAATGATTTTGAGAACTCCTCAGCAGCTACAGAATTGCAATCCCTCTTTATGCAACAAACCTTTGTCGAGGATATACCAAATTTCAGTCGAATTATGTAGCTTGTGTGTGTTTTAGTGTTACATTTTAATGAAGAATACCGTTTCATTTTATATATTGATTCATTTATTAACTTTCTTGCACATCAGTGAACTTTCAGTCTATTTTAAAGTAACTGACGCTTTGTCAACTAGATTTACTTTATTTTGCCTTCTTTAGGAAAATATGTCTACTGTTTTGCTTATATTGGTTGGTCAGTCCCTCTGTAGAAAATGTGATTTCAAATTAATGACTAGAAACATTTTGTCTTACAGCGGACAAGCGTCATATGATAATCATCTGTAGTTAGTAGTTGATCCTTGTTGCTTCAGTAGTCATTAGGTCGAAGGTCAATGTCACAGATATCTTAAGATTGAAAACAGTTTCCGATCAACTACTTCATAGGATAAGATAATGTTTGGTCGGTAGGTAACCCCTGTTGTTTTGGGGATCAGTTGATGAAACGTAAAGGTCACAGTGACATTGAAACTGAAACGGTTTCCGATCAATACTTGGAAGTTATTGAGACTATCAATAATTGGAGGAGAGTTATGTCAACTGTTAAATATTAAAAGATGACTGCCGTTGGTCTCTTAATGATCCATATTGTTTTGGATCAGTAGGTCAAATGTTAAATTAATTGTGGACTCGAGACTATAATGGTTTCTAATCAATAGCTAGAGAACGATTTGGCATACGGCTGACATACTTCGTTGATTTATTGTATTATTGTTAATATTCAGTAGATGACCGCTTTTGCTTTGAGGATGGGGAGGATTAAGGTCACTGTCAAAATGTTCCCGAGACTAAAATGGTTTATAATCTCTGGAGAGAATCAACGGGTTTCTTGTCATCAAACTTCATAGCAAGATTGTTTATGGAGAGAAAATGACTCGTATAAAAAAATGAAACTTTCAGCCCCATGTTCATCCGGCAGGCAATATTTTGATAGGGCCATAAGTGTTTTACAAACATCTCTTGTTTCCAAAACTGATATCTATATATTGATTGTAAATAGTTTTCTAAATCCTTTTATTACAGCTCGCTGTCAGCTAGATACAAAAGAGGTGTTGTCGGAGAAGTATTTCGTGAAGACAGAACAGTACTTTGAGGTGAAAAAGAAGCTGCTGGACTGCAATATTGTTGTTCTAAACGGAGCACCTGGAGAGGGAAAATCAACCATGGCGAAGATGCTGTTTACAGACACTGACATATCAAACACAGGATGCATGGAAGTAAGAACAATGGGAGATATAGAGAATATAAGTTTCGAAAATTGTAAATTTGATGCAATCTTAATTGATGACATGTTTGGTGCTGGGGTATTTGATAAGCAAGAAAGCAGAAAATGGCAAAAGATTTTGCCTAGAATTAAAAAATGGGCTAATGGTTCTCCGGAACGTAAGCGATATGTCGTTATTACTTCTAGGACATACATTCTGCAAGAAGCAATGCAGGATCTGTATCTTGATAACATTTTTGGCAAAGAGAATATTTACACTCTTCTTTCAAACGAACTGCGTACAGACGAAAAGCTTTCGATTTTAAAAAAACATTTTGCTATTGACAGAAGTAGATCTATCAATGTCCGCTCTTCAAATTCAAATAAAGAACATACTGCCCTTCTTAAGAAAATCAGTGAGTTAGAGCTTAAAAACCATGGCTCATCTTTTACGGTAGGATTTCCAGAATGTGCAAGGTTATTTGCAAATAACGCCAGCATTTACAAAACTGGTGTTGAGTTTTTTCAAAAGCCAATGGTACACGTTATGAAATGTATTTCTGAGATAACTGAGAACGATGACGTCTTAGTAGCATTTTTTGTTTTATGGGCCCAAAAAACCCAAACACTAACGTGTAGAGACCTGGAACGTTCTTTTCATGAAACCTCAGATGATATCAAAATTCCTATATCAAAGCTCCAATTTAAACCCGAGAACGGAATAAGAAATATCCGCAAAGTATTATACACTCATGCGCATGAAGATGGTTTCATTATATTTGACACAGAAAACAAGTTTCGTTTCAGTCACAATGTAGTCAGAGATGCTGTTGGTTTAATTGCATATCGCAGAAATGCAACAGCAGTTTTAGAATTATGCGATGTGGCTTTTATAGAAAATTACGTGCGAATTCAAACAGCAGTTAATGAGAATGAATCTGAACCAAGCGACCAACGGAAAGCGGAATTACAAAACGTTAATTTCCAACTTCCGTCGTTCCGGTATGATCAGCTCAGTCTTAGAATAGCAGATCTGGTTATCCCGGACAGACCTGAAATGACAGATGCGTCAAAACCTGGCCTTTGTCCAGATACAGAAATCAATGCAACGTCATTGGAGAACTATTCGATCTTCAAACATTCGATTTTTGCCAGTGAAGAGTTTTGTAAAATCTTCATTGAATCAAACAGGAAAAAAGGAAATCTCAAAACAATTCTTACAACAGAATTGAGAACAATTACGTCAGAACTGATGAAATTTAAGTTTCTTGAGCTTAATGAACACGAAACTGCGGTCAGATTACCGTCATTCTTACTTTGGCAAAATGAACAATTATCGATTTTGGTGAAGCTCAGTTTCCATGAAATGAGGCAATATCCAGCGGTTTTTCAACAGGAAACACGTATAGCATTGCTTATTGCATCAATGATCGGTTCGTGTGAAGCAGTTGAATTTCTTCTAGGGAATGGAGAAAAAGTAACTTTACAAATGATTCTTCTAGCCTATGAAGCTTTGAAGCGGCCCAGTTCGGGGGTCAGTCTCGGGAAAATAAAACAAGCAATAACATTGTTACAAAAACACTTCGGTGTTACTAAACCAAGTCCTCAGTATCAAATACATATCGCTGCACTTCATGGCAGTTTAGACATTGTTCGGGAAATTCTAAAAATACATCCCTCACAAGCACAAAATACATTCACGTTTTCAAATGGTAATGATTTAGAAAAAGCATCATTGTACCATATTGCAGCATATAAGCAAAACAAAAAGCTCATTGATTTACTATTGGCCGAAAAGGTTAAATCAAAGGCTTTTGACGCCAAAAACAGATCTCCTTTCCTGTATGCCATTTATAAAGGAAAATGGAAAGTTGTCAGTACTCTTCAGGAAATTGCAGAGAAACATGGCGACGAAATGACTCCTGATACAGAAAAAAATACGCCCCTGCATGTTGCGATAAGGAAGTTTGTCAAAGAAAAAGATGAAACTAGTAAGAAAATGTTCAGAGATATTGCGGTAAATCTGTGCATTAAATGCACAAAAAACATCAACATGATTAATTCAAAAGGCCAAACACCTTTGCACGTAGCTTGTGCGTTAAATGCAACAGATGTAGTTACAGAGCTGTTCAAAAAGAACATTCATCTAGCTGAAGAGGAACGATCACTTATGCATGATTTCGTAATGAGTGAAAATAAGACTGCCTTAGAATTATTACTGAAGAAAGGCTTCGATCACACTATTACGGATACAGAAGGCAGAACCCCCTTGATGCTTGCAGAAGCACTAGGCAAAACACAAGTTGTTGATATAATACAAAAAATCGCCCAAAATCAGAATCTGGGACCATGTCTCTCTGAGAATGAGCGAATTACTAAATCCTCTGAACAAAGTAACAAACTGTCTGAAGAAGTGTCTTTACAAAGTGTAGAAACTGGAGACGTATTACCAGATGCAGTTTTACCTACGGAAGCAGAATCTAGCGCACAAAATCAGGACAATTGAATTTCATGGGGTTGACAAACACGTTTCGTAAACATACTTTCTTGACAAACACGTTTCGTAAACATACTTTCTTGATAAAGTACCACTTTCAATGACATTATCCATTAAGTACCTTAAGGTGGGCGTCGAAAATATACATGGACTCGGTGTCTCAATCAATACTTTCAATGTTTCTGTTTAAACATGTTACGTTTAACTCGGTTGATTAGTATGCTGCGCTAACCCCTTATGAAACAGTAATGGTACTGATGACAAACCCGGACAGATGATAAAGTCGACCACCATGTAATTATTGGATTACAATCGGTTATTTATAAAATCGAACACACCATCTAATAGTTTCCACTTACAACACCAACTGGTGTAAACAACAACAAAATTGGTAAATATTCTGTATAAATAAATGACTTACATTTATTTGTATAAAAAATATTTATTACTGGGGAAGAGGGTGTTACTTTTGCGCATGTTTACTATCGACACATGAACGCCTGACATTAGGTCACTTTTCAATACTCGATCAGGAATGACTGTTGCAGGTTTTAGGGGAAAGTTTCAATATAATACTACGAAGAAAATTTTGTAAATGACAAAGTGGTCGAATTTATCATCAGTCAACGTTCATACAGTCCTTATTTTACAAACCCCTTTCAGGGCCTTACTTTATTCTAGTTTGCTTACTAAATATAAATTTGAACTATGTTTTCAGCAAATGTCAAGCTTTATTTTGATACCGACCATTGATTACAATTTGCAGAAATAAAAAGGTTACAGGTAAAAAAACCTCAAATTCTCTTCCGGTTTATCATCAGTACCAGTATCCATCCAACCGAGTCGGTTACTAAGACTGTGACTATAAACATATCTGGTGGTCCTGTGAGATATGACTGACTCCGTTATATACCGGATTCAAGCGATTTGAATGATAACTATCATCAATTTATATACATGTTTGTATTTTGTAACCACGGAATACTTAACTTCAGTCACAGTATACATAATATACACTAAATGCCCGCGGACATGCAATTATTTGGGTATTTTTTGCCGGGCACTCCAACTGATAATCACTTCCGGACATGCGCAGCAGAGCATTTAGCAATAACGTATTTTCATACTGTATTAACTTTGCATGCTTTAAATTATTCCATGGTCTGAAAAGTATTGAAAACGGAGGAAATTACCGTAATAGACACTTGTTTTCTACGATAAACAGCACCCTGTAATTTTACCCCAACGTGGATCAGTTACGAAAACCTGAACCGTGTAGGGGCAAAATGTGTAAGTATAAGTACTGATAAACTTAATTTCTCAAGAACTGATCACAAAACGTGCTAGGTTGTATGGTTTTAGTAAAATGTTTAAGTCTTGTTTCTACACTTTCAACGAGGCTAAACAAGGTCATTTTAGATAACCCCTGTTAAACATTCAAAATCAAAAGACGAAGTTTTACAGCGAATTTCCCTGTTAGATGCTAATCTTATTTCGTAAAGGTATCAGTCAGGATTTATTATATTGTTTATTAAGGAATTCACATCTATTAAAATTATACCAGATCTTACAGTGAAATATGATATTATAAAAACCAACACCAATACCCATCATTATCGATTTCCGTAATCGATTTCAGCAGACACATCACCCTAGGTGGAGTACATCTGGTAACAAGCGTGTTCCTTGGACAATTTTAAAACGTTACTCTTGCCGTAAAATAAAGGCATTAATAATTGCGAAATATTTTTGTCAGAACCAGTCAACCACTTCCCCTATAGAAAAAATGCAGTTATATTGTGTCTGCTCTTTATTTCTACTTTTCTGAGAATATACATTTCAAACACAACATAAATTACAATTGATAATCAGTTTTAGCATACATTATATAAACTGCATGAATTATAAAAGTAGTTAAAGTCACCTTTCTTTGAATACATAAATAGAGACAAAAGTTGAAAAATTCTAAGCGTACATGGTCATGATTCATTACAGAATACATATTCATGATGAAATAACCGTATTTGTCCACTAATCAATTAAACTATTGCATCTTTGCAAGTATTGTAGAGCAGTTATCAAGTGTTTACCTAGTCATGATATGTCTGTCAATGTAATCAAACTAAAACTGAATAAATTCATCGAAAGAGAAAGAAGAGAATTAAATCAGTTAGCAAGTCATGTCTGAATGATTCAGCATGGCTTTGTAATATCAATCAAAAGGATCAAAATCTGTAATTCATTTCGTTTCTGTAATTGTACGTAAAACAAATTGTTTCAAGATTTTGATATGAAATTATTTCAATTTGTTTTAATGCTTGATTTACTTCAGTTAACTAAGTTAATTATATCAATAAAGATTTTACATCTACCTAGCATAAACTGACCATCAAAATATAGTGTCTTATTCCGTAGAATTTTTCGTCATATTCACCCCTTACGGGCAAGTTAGAATATATTTAGCACACAAACATGTCATTTAAATGTACATATTATAATAATGTTTTTGATAAATCTATATACATGTATTTTTTTGCTATAATAGGAAAGAATAAAAGTTTGATATAATATTTACTTGTATAGTCATTTTTGTACAATCTAGCAAGTTTTTTTTTCTATGTATCGTATCTATATTAGTACATTCCTCTTGTATTATATATAAAGAATTATTCTGGTTGAACTTTTGTATTATATAACGAGTGCATATTTTTGTTTTATGCCTGTGTGTTTTACCTATTTTTCTATGTCAAACTGCAGTAATTTATGACAATGAATATTGTCACTTCATTTTTGAATGTGTGACTTAAGGTATGTGATCCATGCTGTCAACTGGCAAATTCCGTTCGATAACGTATTTTAGATTTTCGTATTCGATTTTTCTTGTTGAATGGAAAGCCTTGTACTCGCAGGAGTTTCATTTTCTAGGTAATTTAGCTAAAAAAGTTAAAAATACTATTTAATCTAGCCTATCAGTTTTTATTTTTATAGTGTAAGTATATACACTCATTTCCAAAAGCTTAGTTTTCTGTTATTTTTTCTCGGTTATTTTCATGAAAACTTATAATGGTACCAAAATTTAAATCAGTTCGTAAACAAATTGGTGTGCATTTTAGATTTTGAGTTATACCTGAGAGTAAGTGTATGAAAAAATGAAACAAAAACGTGAAGGATTTTTTTTTTGAAATATTTAAACTTAAAAACTGTACACTTTCTTTTGGAACTGAGTATACATATTCAATAATAATAGCAAATTGTAGAGTGATATAATCACCCAATAGATTTATTGGGCAACCTTCATTAACTCTGAATAATCATTAAAGCCTTATCTAGTCACCCAGTGCGCATTGTTTGTGTTTTAATTATTACTTTGTTTTAAATATATGGTAGTTGTGTATAACATTTCAATTGTTAGATAGTCTCTTATATTCGGTATCGAATAGCCATATACTTGTTGTAATACGTTGTTTTAATCGAATAATGTTGTTTGTCTAGATGTGTTTATATGTGCTTGTGAAAAAGGCTTAAATAAAGATATACATTAACTTATCAGTCGAAGTATTGCCACGGCAATTGCCGATTGACATTACGTTTCAATTTCGTTTACATACATGGCTGTTTCACATGAGTCACCTGTTCAAAATGTTTTGTTTATGCTTAGTAGGCATTAGAGTTCATTCATCCAGGCTATGCCAACTTTATTTAAAAATACTTCAATGATAAAAACGGTTTCTCTCTAGATGGCCATATTTATAATAAATTCATTTTTTGATGCTTACTGGAAAGCTTTAAAATTATGAAAAGATTTTCTTACTTATGCCTTTCGAAGACGCAAGATTTCCCCTTGAATAAAAACATTTTAGAAAACATGTATGTGAGTGTTTCAGAATTTATTTCAACAGTTTTTGGTTTTGAATTACTTAGTATCTTTGAGTAGCTGGCATACTGCTGCTGACTAGCATGTTTACTAGTTACAATCACTCGGTAAAATATTATTTGTACAATGATTTTTATAATGAATTTTGTAAATATATACATTTATATTTTTGATATTTTGTACGTAATGCTGTGTAGTTATATCTATTATGATGTCTGATTTAATAGGTTGTAGGAGGTTGATAAAGTTCAAGAATCCAAAAGCCATATTTTGTTCTGTAACAATTTTCTTGTGAGTTAAAATTATAATTATAACGGTACGCAAATATGTCATTCAAATGCATGCGTATTATAATGTTATTGATAAAAATGTGTAGGTTATAAAATATTTATTGACCTTTTAATCAAATAAAGTGTTGCAGTAACAGAGCCCACGAATTGACAGGAAAACAAATTCATTAGAAGATCAATACGTAAGCTATAACCTATGAATAGTTTAACAAGTAAAAAACGGTAAGTTACTATTACATCTAGCAACCACCATATCAGCACATCACTACATGGTCTAATTAATGGATTCACTCTAAAACAAGTAGTGCATAATCCGGCATAATAAAGTAATAAGTGAATCAAAATTCCAAAATTTCTGGTGGCTGATTGAATTTAAACTATGCGTATACGTTTGTTATAATATAAGGAGTATATTTAATTTTGGTATTTAATTTTTTTGCATAACCCTTTAAAAGTGATTCTTGTTGCAAAACTAATATTTGGGATGAACAGTTGATACGCCTTATATTGCTTTATATCTATTGTATGTATTTTTATATTTGATACCAGTTTTGCACAAAAGTCTATTTTTGTACCCCCCGACAACAAAGTTGTAAGTGGGGGGTAGGGGTATACTGGTTTCAGGTTGTCTGTCTGTCTGTCTGTCCGTCTGGCCGTCTGTCCGTAGACGCAATCTTGTGCGCACCATCTCTCCTTATCCCCTTGACAGAATTTAATGAAACTTCACACAAGTGATCAGTACCAACAGTAGTTGTGCATGGGGCATGTTAGGTTCTTTTAGAAAAAAAATTGGCAGAGTTATGGGACTTTGTTTTTTTGTTACTATACTATATACATAGGCACAATCTTGTGCGCACCATCTCTCCTCATCCCCTTGACACAATTTAATGAAACTTCACACAAGTGATCAGTACTAACAGTAGTTGTGCATGGGGTATGTTAGGTTCTTTTAGAAAAAAAAAATTGCAGAGTTATGGGACTTTGTTTTTTTGTTACTATACTATATACATAGACACAATCTTGTGCGCACCATCTCTCCTCATCCTCTTGACATAATTTAATGAAACTTCACACACGTGATCAGTAACAACAGTAGTTGTGCATGGGGCATGTTAGGTTCTTTTAGAAAAAAAATTTGCAGAGTTATGGGACTTTGTTTTTTTGTTACTATACTATATACATAGACACAATCTTGTGCGTACCATCTCTCCTCATCCTCTTGACACAATTTAATGAAACTTCACACAAGTGATCAATAACAACAGTAGTTGTGCATGGGGTATGTTAGGTTCTTTCAGCGACAAAAATTGCAGAGTTATGGGACTTTGTTTCTTGTTTACATACTATGTACATACAGTCTGCATATGCAATCTTGTGCGTGCCTAATCTACCAAACCATTGCACACAATTTAATGAAACTTCACACAAGTGATCAGTACCAACCCTAGTTGTGCATGGTGCATGTTACATTCTTTTAGATAAATATTCTGCATAGTTATGGGACTTTGTTTTTTGTTATTATACTGTATACATACAGTCTATATACATACAGTCCACATAATTATGCAATCTTGTGTGTGTCAAATTGCAATGTACTGTGTCAGTGCATGCGGGGGGTACATTCATCACCTTTAGTGATAGCTCTAGTTATCTCACATTGTAATATTGTATTTTTTGTGAAGCTTTGACAGTATGAGGAGATTGAAAGTTTTCATTTCATCAGTGATTGTGTAGCTGTAAAAAAGTTTAACTTGACATTAATTGTTTCAAAAGTGCCATTTGCTTTACGCTTGTTTTGCATTTATTGTAGGCAACAGTGTTTAATAAATTGACTTGTTTCAATTTAGGAAAGTTATTGATACTGTATTTTTATCTGTTAAAAAGCCTTCGGATTATCAATAGATGAGGAAATATACTTTTCAGTGATTTCCTTTGTAAGGTTTTAAGTCCATCACTGACAGTATTAAGAGTACGAAAATATCACATATGTATGACCTATTATTGTGTCGGCGTGACGTTAACCCTAACAAAAACAAAAATATATATACTCATTGTATTATGTTACCCATATGATAAAACAGTTATTGATTCTTGAGCCACTGGATATGATGTTATACTCACCGAAGAGGGCAATATTGACCGATATGATTCACTGGAAGAGGGTAAATATTAACCTCGACTATTGCCTAATAGTGCCCTCATCCGGTGAATATCACATCTTATTACATACTCGTTTTTATTCCTCGTTAAGTTGCATTGGTACCGGAAACGTCAATATTTTTCCATACACTGACGCCTGAATTTCATATCGGGTGCTTGACGTAATTCAGCGTGTGTTGTTGCACTACTTTTTCTTCTTAGTTCAGTATTGTCAATCTTTTTCAGGCTAATGAACAAATCTATGTTATTTACATTATATTTACATGTGTAGATGCGTCTGTAATAAAAAGGTTATTATCTTTGCATCGGGAAATATGCACCCGTTCTTCAGTGGAAGAATATTGCGCTTCTATAGTTGCGCAATATTTCCGCTGAAGAACTCGTGCATATTTCCCGATACAAAGCTAATAACCTATAAATATCAAATGCAACCCATTTAAGTAAAAGAATCACCGTCTAATAGAACATTCCTAGATTTTTTTATCCCTTGATAATCTTATCAATTCGTAAAAAAGGTTTTATCTCAAATTCGTTCAGCAAATAACTAGAATAATGTTAAGGTTAAAAAGTGAGAAAAACATCTAAAAGAGTATGATACCGATGGTGTTTGAACTCATGCCCTGAAAAAAAAGAAAAATATATTCAGTCATCTTGGCTACGGAGTCATTTGAATAGAATTGTAAGATATATGTGCCTCATGTTCTATGCATTCTTCCAATGCTATAATGATTTCTTTCATGATGACAATGTATATATTTACGAAGAATGACAGTTACATATTTTTATTTTGCAATGCCAATTACTGCTTTGCATGTTTTCTCCCGTGTTCATGCATTTATTTATTTATTTTTATTTTGTATTTCTAAGGACAACATTGTACTAAATTGTAAGGAAAAAAAATCATCAACTTGACTTCATGTACTCATCTGTATTTTGTGTAAATGTCAATTCTTTAAAACTATTCATGAAATTTACGGTGGCTGCCATGTTAATTGTTTATTGCAGCAAGTTGAAATACATTCAATTTCATATTCAACTGCAGCATGCTTTTATCAGTTTGTTTAATGTGTATTGATATGGTATTAGAAACATATTTTTATAAGATCTTTAATAATGATGTATTGTCCCTTATTATACATTTTTTTTGTGAAAGAAGTCCGCACTATATTTTACGTCAGCGTAGTCTAAAATGTTCTTTACCATTTGATATTACATGCAAAATATGTTGTCATTGCATGTTACTGTTCATATTTTTTGTTGTATGCCATGCTATTTGTAATTTTACCATGTTAACGTATTTAAGGAAGAGATATCTTACCAAATTCTGATTGGCTTAAGAAATTCCGAAGTGATGTCTAATTAGTTTAGGCATTTCTTCTAAAATAGCGATAAGCCTCACTTTAATCGGGGCAGTTGCGAAGGCGCCATTAATTATATTTGTCAACAATAACTATCACGCAATCTTCAATCATTCTTACTAATAGTAAGTAACTTATGAACCTTTCCCTAAATTTCGGATTACAAACTTTAGGATCAATGAATTAGCATTATTTGAATACAACTACATGTGAAATGTATATATATAAAATCATTTTAGTACGAATTTAAAGAAATCAATCCTAAAATACGGATGTTATGATATTTAAGAATACTGGACATTTACCATTTTCCAAGGCAACTGTCCCAATTTGAGAGATGGTGCACTTCAAGTTTTCTGATTAATAAGGATTTAGGAGTGTTATTTTGTATGTTATTGTCAGTTATAATGCATTATTGCATGTAAAAGATAGAATTATTACTAATATTGCTGTCGTTTTCTATTCCTTGCTACTCCTTGTTTATTCAAGCAGCCCTATCCAATGGTCTCGTAATTATAGCGTATTTTATTAAAATATCCTGGTCCCCTGACTACGCATTAAGGGATTTTAATATCACTTGGCACAAATGTTCTCCATGATGAGACGACGTGTCATGCACAAAACCCAGCCCACTGGCTCAAAGGTCAAGGTTACAATTGGGGGTCAAATGTAAATAGGGCTTTTTTCCTGTCCGTTCCATAGCTCTGTAATCCACGAAGGGATTTTGATACTACGAGGTACAAATGGACCCATGATGAGACATCGTGCCATGCGCAAAACCCGGACCCCTAGCTCAATGGTCCATGTCCTAATTGGAGGTCAAAGATGAATAGTTTTTTTTCTTGTCCTGTCCATAACTCTGTCATCCAACAAGGGATTACAATATTCTTGGCATAAATATTCTCCATGATGCGACTCCCACAACACTAGCTTAAAGGTCAAGGTCACACTTGAAGGAATTTTCCTGTCCGGTCTATAACTTTGTCATGCAAAACATGATTTCAATTTCAGTTCGCAGAAGTATTCTCCTGGGTGAGACCATGTGTTATGCGCAAAATCCTGGCCCTTAGCTACAAGGTCACACTCGGAAGTCAAAGGCCAAAACGGCCTTTTTTGTGTCCAGTCTGTAACTCAACAATTCCTAAAGGGATTTTAATATTACTTGGCATAAATGTTTACCACCATAAAACGGAGTGTCAGGCGTAAGAACCAGGTCCCTGGGTGTAAGGTCAAGGTCGCGCTTAGAGGCCAAACATCAGATACAAGAATAACTTTTTCTGGAGCACTTCGTCTTCATGCATGAAGGGATTTTGATGTTACTTTACACAAATGTTTACCACCATGAGACGGATTGTCATGCACAAAAACCAGGAAGTTAGTCTAAGGTCAAGGTCACACCTACAGGTCAAAGGTCAAATGCTTTTCTTTTTCATGCGTTAAGGGATTTTGATGTAACTTGGCACAATTGTTCTCCACAATGAGACACCATTGTTTTAGAATTATGTCCATTTTGTTGTTACTATAAATAGATTATATTGTATTTAGTTATTACTGGCAGAAGGGAAAAATCGAGACCACTTTTCTGTGGTGCAATATGCAGGTTACATCCAATTTTGGGTGTATTTTGACCTATCTCTTCCTGGTAAAGAGTTTCTCAAGGACTTATATAATATAGATTTTTTAAAACTTAGGAATAATTTCTTTTTGTTGTTACTATAAATAACTTATATTGGAGATGGTACATGTACCAATTCAAACTGTAACTGATATAAGTTTCTGTTGAAAACTCAATATTGTAGTACCTCAATAATATAATTGTTTAACTTTCATACTTCATTTCTCACGCTGAAAGGCAATATTTAATCCGAAAAATTTGGTCATACTTGGAAAAGTGAAGTCAGTGAAACAAAAAGTTAAGCATTATCTTCCATTTTCAAATGAGCTAACATTAAGATTACTTGTTTATATAGTACTGCTGATGATTTACTTTTATGGTATGGTCATAGGAAAGAAAACATTATTCGTAAGGAAAAATATAAATAGACTATATGAATTTTATGACATCGAATTCCTTAACATTTTACAAATTTCGTTCGTGAAGGATAGTCAAGGCCAATATACGAGATATAAGAATGTATATTCTAACTGATGGTCACACCAAAACCATACAAAAACTTTACAGAAAGACGTTATTGCACTTTTCATACCCCGCTCCTTGTGTTTTCAAATGTACCTAATTTGCATATTGATCGTGGCGTGCGGAATCGCAGTTACCTTACGGAGTCTGCCGTTACAGAAACTTCTGTTAATATAATGCAGACGTTCTTTAGTATAAATAGAATTGTTGTGTTAGTTAAAAGGAAATGACAATCTCCTCTCTTTAGCTAATCCGCCAAAAACAACGAAGCCGATGTCGCTGTCAAAAGTTCCCGTATTTATTGTACGGTGCTATATTTAAATATTGCTAGTGTGCGATAAGCGATATGCACTTCAGTTTTGCACTTGGTTTGTTGTTGTCGTTGAATACATAGCCTTAGGTACCATCTCTGCTTATATGTTAACTATTTTATAATCAGCAAAAAAGTTCCATATGAAAACAACTGTAGGTTTTTGTATATGCAAATTTTAGTCCAAGTGTTTTGTTATAACATACTGCATATATAGTACAATATTGTTTATAAATCATTGACAGATATAAGTTCATTATGTTATACTGCAGTAGAGAAAATTAGGTGCCTTTCAGTAGAGGACATTGTATGGCATGGCAATACTTCATTCACTTGTGTTATGTAATTTTATCATACTTATATTTAGTAATATTTTTCATGAACTTTTATATTCTCTTTAAAATTTAAAGAGAATAATTTTTCTATGTTTTTATTGAAAAAAATGATGCATGATTGTAAAATACAGATTAAAGCAAGTCACTTTTTCTTTATTTTAGTTTTGATACATACTTAATTTCTGTGTATATAGATAAAACTTAACCAGGTGGACATCTTATTCAGTGAATAAAGTTTTGGTGCAAGGCCTTCCTTATGTCTGTATAAAAGCAAAATTAGTAGTTGGATTATCAAGCATAGTAACAAAGAGTGAGTAATTACAAAATTACAATCAAGGCAGGTAAAAGTATTAAACCTGCACAACAAGGCTAATGTGTCTCTAGTTTATGCTCTTAACCTGCTGTGTCCGTCTATTCCAGTCTTGTTTGCAGAGAGTTGCCAGCTTATGATTTTTAGTTTGTCTGATATTAGCTCTCCTGAGCAGAAGGTGCTCAAGGTGAGCTATTGTGATCACCCTGTGTCTGTCATTGTGCTTCATCAACAATTTGAATATTAACACTCGAAGTCAAGTTTGAAATTGGGTTACCTGTGGTCAAAAACTAGTTTACTAGGTCAAATCAAAGAAACACCTTGTCAACACTCTAGAGGTCACATTTTCTGTTTGATCTCTTAAAATAATTTCTCAAAATGTTTGTCTCTCTGTAATCTAGGTCGAGTTTAAAACTGGACTACCAGAGGCATCAAATTAAGTCATATAAAAAAACTCGTAAACACTCTGGAGGCCACATTTTGATATTGATCTTCTTAGGAAAATTCAGAATTGTTGTCTGTATTAAATCTAGGCCAGGTCAAAACTGGACAGCCTGAGGTCAAAAACTAGGTCATAAGGTCAGAAAATCCTTTTTAACACTCTAAAGGCCACATCTTCTTAAAACTGTGTCAGAATGTTTGTCTATGAAGTCTAGGCCAACTTCAAAACTGTGTTATCTATGTCAAAAACTAGTTCAGATTATAGAAAGATATTTTTAAAACTCAAAAGGCCACATTGTCTACATGGTCTTGATGAGACTTTGTTTGAATGTTTGTCTGTTTAAAATCTAGGATAAATTTGTAACTTGGTCTCTTGGGAAATAACGAGGTCATTAAGTAAAATTGTTAACACTGTAGAGGCCGTTTTTCAAATCTTTGTTAGAATGTTTATCTGTAAGGAATCTAGGTAAAGATCAAAAGTGAGATACCCGAGTTCAAAAACTATGTCACTAGGTCAAATCATTGAAAACCTAGGTTAATGATCTACCTGATGTACATAAAACATGTTTGTCTCTATGAAATCTGTGCCAAATTGTATACTATGCTATCTAGTGTGAGCTAGGCCAGGTGAGCGGTAAAAAGGTATTGATGTCACTTGATTGTCAGTAGTTGCATTTATGAAAATGTTTGTTCAGGTGAATTAAAGCTTCAGGGTGAACTATTAGTATATTTGGGTGGATGAAATGGCTCTCTCTGAGCCAGCTTCCTTATCAAAGGCATGCTCCTTTTCAACCAAAGCTTTTGTTTGTAAGCCAGTATTAGGTGGAAGGGTTTCAAATTCTCTAGAGTGCTGTCATTGGGCAGTCTGTTCAAATGTTATGGGACGAGTTGAAGTCGGATCGATTCCCGAGTGAGGCAGTGCCTTATTATGTCTCCACCACATATTGTTTTTGCCCTGTCCGTCCGTACTTCCGTCCGTCACACTTCATTTCCGATCAAGAACTGGAGAACCATTTGATCTAGAACCTTCAAACTTCATACGGCGACAGGGCTTATGGAGTAAACGACCCCTGTTGTTTTTAGGGTTGCCCAATCAAAGGCCAAGGTCACAGGGGCCTGAACATGGAAAACCATTTTCGAACTTAAGAACCACTAGACCCAGAATGTTGAAACTTTATAGGATGATTGGACATGCAGATTAGATGACCCCTATTGATTTTGGGGTCATTCTATTAAAGGTCAAGGTCACAGGGGCCTGAACATGGAAAACCATTTCCTGTCAGTAACTTGAGAACCACTTGACCCAGAATGTTGCAACTTTAAAGGATCATTGGACATGCATAGTAGATGACCCCTTTTGATTTTGGGATCACTCTATTGAAGGTCAAAGTCGCAGCGAACAGAACATGGAAATCCATTTCCAATCAATGACTTAAGAACCACTTCACCCAGAATGTTAAAACTTCATAAGATGATTGGACATGCAAAGAAGATGACCCCTATTGATTTTGGGTTCATTCTATTAAAGGTCTAGGTCACAGGGGCCTGAACATGAAAAACCATTTCCTGTCAGTAACTTGAGAACCACTTAACCCAGAATGTTGCAACTTTAAAAGATGATTGGACATGCATAGTAGATGACCCCTATTGATTTTGGGGTCACTCTGTTGAAGGTCAAGGTCGCTGCGAACAGAACATGGAAATCCATTTCCGGTCAGTACCGTATAGCGGGTTATTTCTGCGGGGGCAATATTTCTGCGTTTCTGCGGTCTCTCGGTAGAATCGCAAAAATATTTCCAGCAGAATATTCATCCAGCAAAAATTTAAAACGCAAAAAAATCTGCATTTTTTTTTTAAATTTCACCAACGTTGTTTCACGCTATGTTATCCGAGGTAATCCGAAGTTCACAATTGCCTGGTCTAATTATTGAAAATTACCGTCGCCATCTAACAATTACCGATAGTGGTATAATCATGATAATTAGGTGTGATGGTCAGTCAAAGTCCTAACTGTTAATCCTTCAGAAAACGTTTTTCTTTTGTGAATGAAATAAACTGAGTGAATTCCACTTGTGTTGTTCTTAATAATCCCTTGTGGCGATCATCTAAACAATTGATACTTTAGTAACCTTTATATAGGTGTAACCGTTATATATATATATATACCGTATTTTGTAGTTGCTGTTTGTGCAATGATTTATTGTTGTTGGACTTATATTTTTTCATTTCGCAAATTATTATATCCTACAATGTATTCATTAAATACAAAGATACTTTACTGCAAATAACAGTAAGTTAGCTTATTGTTTTCATACGCTATCATTCTCAACGTCCGATCATGCGAGGAATTACCTCCTCCTTGGCATCGAAAGCGCAGAAATTTCTCTTCCATTTTAAGTGAAAACGCAGAAATAAAACACGCAGAAATTTGTTTCACATTTTTTGGGGCCAAAACGCAGAATATTTTGACCGCAGAAATAACCCGCTATACGGTAACTTGAGAACCGCTTGGCCTAGAATGTTGAAACTTCGTAGAGTGATAGGATTTACAGAGAAGATGACCCCTATTGTTTTTTGGGTCCCTCTATTAATTAATGGTCAAGGTCACAGTGGACAGAACATGGAAATCCATTTCCAGTAAATAACTTGAGACCCATTTGACCCACAACCTTCAAATTTCATAGGGTGATAGGACTTACAGAGTGATGACCCCTATTTATATATATCATTCATATACATCAAAGGTCAAGGTCACATGTGGCTGAACATAGAAAACTCCTTTCAATCATTATCGAGAACCACTTGACCCTGAATGTCTAAACTTAATGGGATGATTTGACATGCAAAGTAGATGACCCCTACTGACTTTGGGGTCACTCGATCAGAGGTCAAGGTCACAGGGGCCTATACATTGAAAACCGTTTCCAATTCATAACTTGAGAACCACTAGGCCCAGAATGTTGAAACATAGTAAGATGATTGGACATGCCAAATAGATGATCCCTATTGCAGCCAACCATCAGTGTCTCTTTGACTTTTGCTCCTGTCCCCTATTGACTTCTTGCCTATACGACAATGCATTGGGGGAGACATGCGCTTTTTTACAAAAGCATCTTCTAGTTTCATATCACTAATATCTTTACCAAATATCGATAAATGATCACTAAGGTTCAATCTTATGTTACTAATATTAGTTTTACTTATTTTGAAATTTCAAAGTGTCTTTATTAGAAACCTGTGAATTAAAGGTAACTTGTGGTCAATTTGCAATCTTTGTGAAAATGACAATCGGAATATGTACTTGTATTATTGATGAAGAGAACTGAACCAATTGAACAACAGAGATAGAACGGTCAGTTAAAAAGGTTGGTTTTGTTTCAATCTTCAAACAGTTTATATACTGTTCACTTCTATTAAAATGACCGGTTTGTAACACCCCCCAACCCAAAAAAAGAAAACAACAAACAAACAAACAAAAAAAAAAAAAAAAAAAAAAAACAACAAAAAAAAAAAAAAAAAAAAAAAAAAAAAAAAAAAAAAAAAAAAAAACAAAAAACAAACAACATTAAGAAATGTCACGTTATAAACGCTTCTATACAGGGTGGCAAAATATTGATCGTCTGTTTGTTTGAAAACAACATTACCTTTTGTCAAAGGAAATCTAATAATATTTCATATCCAACGTGTTTCGTTCTATTTATTGTTTCCTCTCTTTCATAGTCTCTCTCAAAAGTTGAATGAAAAATGAGCCTCGGATCGATACTTTTATTGTGAACATTTATCTATTTCAACATTTCTATTGTCATTTTTCT